>NW_027199555.1:0-30888 GCF_038502225.1 Cherax quadricarinatus | reverse complement strand
AGAGATAGAGGGAAGGATGAGCCAGCAAGACTGGACCTTGTGCTCACCTTGAGCAGTTCAGACCTTGAGGACATCACATATGAGAGGCCCCTTGGAGCTAGTGATCACGTAGTTCTGAATTTTGATTACATCGTAGAGTTACAAGTGGAGAGGGTAACAGAAGTCGAATGGGAAAAGCCAAACCATGAAAGGGGAAGACTATACAGGTATGAGGAACTTTCTGCAGGAGGTTCAGTGGGACAGAGAACTGGCAGGAAAGTTAGTAAATGAAATGATGGAATATGTAACAACAAAATGCAAGGAGGCAAAGTAAAGGTTTGTTCCCAATGGCAACAGGAACAATGGGAAGACCAAAGAGAATCTTTGGTTTACCCGAAGGTGTAGGGAGGCAAAAACTAAGTGCATTAGAGAATGGAAGTTTGACCAGAAACTGCTGCACAGCCACATTAGGAGAAAGACAACAGTCAAAGACCAGGTGATCAGACTGAGGGAAGAAACGATCAAGAGGTATGCGAAGAGCTCAACAGGAGATTTAAGGAAGTATTCACAATGGAGACAGGAATGACTCTGGGAAGACAGGACAGAGGGAGACACCAACAGGGAATACACCAACAAGTGCTGGATGATATACACACAACTGAGGAGGAGGTGACGAATGCAGACGTTGGTGGATGAGTTTGGTAGGGTATGTAAAAGAAGAAAATTAAAAGTGTAAATAGGAAAGAGAAAGGTGATGAAGACAAAAAAATTAGGTGACGAAAGACTGGATATCAGATTGGAGGGAGAGTATAGAGGTGAATATTATTCAGATATTTAGGAGTGGACGTGTCAGCAGATTGGTCTATGAAAGATGAGGTAAATCACAGAACTAACGAGGGAAAAAGGTGAGGGGTGCACTGAGGATTCTGTAGAAACAAAGAACTTTGTCCGTGGAAGCAAAGAGGGGAATATATGAGAATATAGTTATACCAACACTCTTATAAGTGTGTGAAACAGGGGTGGTAAATGTTGCAACATGGAGAAGGCTGGAGGCAATGGAGATGTCATGTTTGTAAATATAATGCAGAGAATTCGTAGTTTGGAAAGAATTAAAAAAAAATGTGGCCTCATCATGATGGGGGTGTGTTACAAAAAACGCGATTCTAAAAGCTTAGAGATCTCCAGTGAATACTAGAAAGGACTGCCCTTCTAGCATCCAGCCTGTTACTCGGTTTTCGTAACAAGTAGTCAGTATCCTTGTCCAATTATCCATTAAAATTCAGTATGGTTCAATAGTGCTTTAGGATTACAACTGGTAGGCTACTAACTAGAGAAATTAAAATTTAATAAATTTATTAAGTCTAGAGGTATATTATCAAATTAAATTAATCACAGCAATGAAAATAAAATCAATCTCTCGAGTTCAATATTATTGTGCTGAAAGCACATATCACATTTGTAATTCTTAAGTACTGTCTGGTACATTAACATTTAATAAGATATTACAAATATGTACAAGTAAGTGTGTGTATGCGTGTAAGTGCTCTTAAGTAGTTAGCTATGTCTCAAGACTCGAATAAGACTTAAACAAGTGACTGACAAAGTCCTCAAATAAACTAACTTCTTGACCGACTGGCAACCCGAACAGTCTGCTTGAACAACAAAGAATGCTAAGCCCAATAGCAATGCAATATCAAGCGACTGCGACACAGAATCAGGAACTGGGAAATAATATAACGACACTAAGTAGGGACCATCAGCAGATCCTCCACAAAAGCTACAAAACTCCCATACTACTGAATCTATGTTCAGCATAGGAAAAACGCGACTGTGACAATACACAGAAACCAGTACAAAATTAGGTCAGAAGCTATAGCTAAGGACCTGAGATGTTCAGAGTGTCTATGTGACACACAACCTCATTACAACGTCGAAAATCACTAAGTCTTTACAATGTTCTGTGAACAAAGTTCTACAGAACTAACAAGAATAATGAGACAGACAATCTGTCCAACCAGCAAGCGAGTCTCGAGCAGACTGAATACTTCAAGCGAGGTGAGGACACCCCCCCTCGATCACGTGATAGCTACGTGGACAACTGCAGCTCAGAAGCCGGCAGTATAACGAGCGACAAGCGATAATTACAGTAGTTTGACAATCAAGACTAACTGAGCACATATTATGTACATCCTAACAACATAAGCTACGTCAAATAACAATATAAGGCAATACATTTGCGATTTAGCTATTATCGCAAATATAAGCAATATAAAATTAAATGAAAAGGTAATATACATTACATATATACATAATAATCATTGTAACCCATTCAGGGGTTGCAACACCCCCCCCCAACACGACAGAGGGTCGCATTAGGAGTTGCATTAATGTCTTTCACAGCGTCCGTCACTAGGATATGCCCCTAGTACTAGGGCAGTACACAGTATCGTATCTCTGCATACTCGTGGTTATGTACATCAGTGTAGAGACAGGATAGCGCTGACAAGGAGGACACGTTGAGGCTCGATCATAGTAGAGGAGACTGCATTCCACTCTTAAGTAGTGGTTGTGGAATGCTAGGCAGTATGAACATCTGAACATGAAACAGCTAAAGGTGTGTAGTGAGGGGGGGTCTGCGGCAAGACAGTGTTGCGTCACGCAGTACCTCGCCCACACGACACTACCCACTCAACACTCAGCTTATGTCTCCTTACCACACACATCAATACTGTGAATACATAAATATAATAATTAGACATGAGTATATATAGTTAATATGGTCTGGAGGGATTAAGTTACTTTACTGATTTTGACATAGCAAGTAACAAAAGGTATTTGGGCATAAAATTACGTAAATTTTAATGTAACTGATAATTATTAAGGACGAGACAGAGCGTCAGCAATTACATTACAATGACCACTTATGTGTTTTATACTAACAGAATAAGGTTGGATTCTGAGGGCCCACCTCATGATCCTAGCATTTTTACTTTTCATGGTGTTAATATAAGTGAGTGGATTGTGGTCAGAAAAAACGTTAATTTTAAATGGGGAAGTGCCCAAATACACGTCAAAATGTTCCAAGGACACCACAAGAGCTAGAGCCTCTTTCTCAATAGTGGCATAATTTTTCTGGTGTCGTTTAAGCTTAGATGAATAGTAACATATAGGATGGAGAATATCAGTGGATGTTGACTGATGGAGCAGCACAGCGCCCACTGCATAACCACTCGCATCTATATGTAAAAAGAAGGGAAGATTGAAATTAGGACTTTTCAACACAGGAGCAGAGGAGAGCAAACGTTTCAACCTTTTGAACGAGTCTGAACAATCTCTAGTCCAGGTGAACTGAACTTTGCTACTAGTAAGCTCAGTGAGAGGAGCTGCAATCTGAGAAAAGTTTGGACAGAACCTGCGATAATATCCTGCCATACCCAGGAATCTCTGTACTCCTTTCCTATCCTGTGGCACTGGAAATTCAGAAATTGCACGAACCTTAGCCTCAATAGGAGCAACCTCACCTTGGCAGATACAAAAGCCTAGATAGGTAATCTTGGCTTGACCAAAACTACATTTGGCTAAGTTAACAGTGAAGTTGTAGTGCGCGAGTCTCTCAAACAATGCTCTGAGACGCGTCAAGTGCTGTTCCCGCTCGTCACTGTACACCACTAAGTCGTCAAGGTAGGCTTCTACTCCTTCTAAGTTGTGGGTCAAATCTTTCATTATACGCTGGAATGAAGAAGCCGCGTTACATAGGCCGAAGGGGGTGACGAGGTAGTTAAACAATCCATCTTGAACAGTAAAAGCAGATATTTCTTGAGCACGTTCAGTAAGCGGGACTTGATAATAGCCTCGCAAGAGATCTAAACGGCTGACAAACTGGGCTCCTGACACACGATCAATAAGGTCGTCAATGCGAGGTAGAGGATAACCATCAGGCAAGGTGACAGAGTTGACTTTCCTGTAATCAGTGCACATCCTGAAACTACCGTCAGGTTTAGGCACTAAAATACAGGGAGATGCCCATGGACTTTTACTGCGTTCAATAAGTCCGTGAGATAACAGAAAATCAACCTCTTCTCTCAATACTTTATGCTTCGTTGGACTCATTCTATATGGTGATTGCTTAATGGGTGATGCTCCCTGTACATCAACGTCATGTACACCCAGAGTACAACGTTTAGGAACATCACTGAACAATTCAGGGAAATACAAAATCATGTTTTTAATATCACCAGCTTTATCAATCCCAAGGTTACTAAGAAAATCGTCTAGTGATTGTAGAGTCACTGAATTTTCTAAACGAACCTCTATACCTCTAGAGATGTCAGGTAGACTGACGTTTTCTTCCTCTGTCCTAGGAAGAATAGAAGTAGTAGGTAGAGGACTAGCGTAGTATGCCTTAAGCTGGTTAACATGGTACACATGATTAGATTTCTTTTTCCCAGGCGTACGTACCAAATAATTTACGTCGCTAAGCTTTTTCACTACTTCCAGGGGACCATCATACCTGGCTTGTAGAGCATGACCTGGTACTAATTTCCGAGCCATCACCTTATCTCCTGCTTTAAAAGAACGAGAGACAGCACGCTTGTCATAATGTTGCTTCATTCTAGCTTGGGCTGAAACTAGGTTTTTCGTAGCTAGCTCTCTAGCGGCTGTCAAATGTTGCTGCATTAATGAAGGTGAAGTACTCAATGATGGATTTGATTTTCCTGTCCACACGTCTTTTAACACTGCGAGAGGACCACGCACTTGGTGTCCGAATATTAATTCAAACGGACTAAATCCGAGACTTTCTTGCTCACTTTCTCTCATAGCGAACAGAAGAAAAGGTATACCCTCATCCCAGTCTCTAGAAAAATGTTCACAATAAGCTCTCATCATGGACTTCAGTGTCTGATGAAATCTCTCTAGAGCACCTTGTGACTGTGGATGATAACTGGTTGAAAGTACAGACTTTATTCCTAGGTGGGATAATGCTTCTCGAAAGATCTTAGAAGTGAAATTAGATCCCTGATCTGATTGTATCTCTCGTGGCAATCCAACCTGGGAGAAAAATTTCATCAGCGCTCTCACAATAGCACGAGCATTAATTTTTCTCATAGGAATAGCTTCGGGATAGCGTGTTGCAGCGTCCATAATAGTAAATAAGTATTGGTTTCCTAGTTTGGTTCTAGGCAAAGGACCAACACAATCAATAATAAGACGTGAGAATGGTTCACCATGCACGGTGATAGGAATGAGAGGTGCAGGTGGAGGTGTGTGTGCTGGCTTGCCTGTCACTTGACACACGTGACAACGTCGCACATGATCAGCTACTGTTTCCTTCATCTTTGGCCAAGTAAAATGTTTTGCCAGTTTACCGAGTGTCTTCTTGACACCCAAATGTCCTCCTATGGGACTATTGTGAGCAAAATCAATGGCTTGTTCACGAAATGTAACTGGTAACACTACTTTTTTTTTTTATATTTTATTTAAACTCAGGTACAAAAATTATATGGGAACATAATCAATATGTAACAAGATACAGGCAGTAAAACGATAATCTGCAGTGACTACACAAATACCAAAGAAGCACTTATATAATGACATCAGAATTGGCTGCTGCACTCCAATCAAACACTACTTTTATGTACTGTGCTTCACGTGAAAAAATGGTCTTATAATAAAAACGATAGTCCTACTTAGTAATGCTGACACTCCCCCCCCCCTTGAAAAACATACCACTTTCACCTGAGTATACTCATTGACATCTCTTATACATTTATTAGAGCATTAAGGATATCATTGACTACATGTATAAACACAATCCAGCCATCTAAAAGGCTGACTATAATACAAGAAAAGTCTGAACATGATGGCACACATCCACCAAAGAAACCAATCCACACCCTAACCCTCATATACCCCATGATAACAATCAATATCGTGCACGGTGGTGGGTTTAATACACTACCGCTGACTCTTCACCCCCCCCCCCCACATGCCTAGTAACTGTGTCTGCCGTCACCACTCATAACCTCCATCAGTCATTAAAATTTAAAAATACATTAAGGTACAATAACAAAGGAATATGAGAACCCCTTATCGTCTCCGCCACAGATAAATAAAAATGTTACATTTTCTAATTACATACTGCTGATTCATCTTTGTGCTTACAAAATATCCCCTATCCCCTATGCTTTTCATCTCTTTACTCCATAGCTAAAACCCGATTATACATTTCATCAATCAAATTATATTACAATAAGCATAATAATATCAATACTTATCATCCGACTAATAGGTGTACATTATTATCACCCTGAGTTCCATGAAATTTACATAAGAATTAAAACATATATTGACAATCCTCACAATCCTTCCCGTCTTCTAAATACAGTGTACATATATCCAATGACATTTCGTTATGATCCAATCATATTTACTTTACACTTCCCCTTTTCCCTAGTGCAAGATAAATGCCACTTGCACTAGAGTCACAACACCTTGCATTTGTTCACTTAAAACGTATAAAAAAAGAACTAACATAAATAACTTATAACGATATATAGATAGTAATTATTTGACAAAGTGAAGAATACCAACTAATATGGTTAACAGTACACTAGAAATTGTAACTCACTCACTAATACATATTCCCATTTTTTATGTATTATGTTCAACAAGATATCTATATTTATTAACAATGTTCCAGAGCAATATCAGACTTACTCTGTCATGCACTAAGTTACACAATATAACTTATGGCTCCTAATAAAACATGTACCGGGCAGTACAACCTCAATCATTAACAAAACCAACCTGGCAAAAGACACTTCAGAAAGCCACCCCCTGCCATCCCCTGACCCCATGCTATCTGTATTAAAAAACACAAACTCACGTTCCCTTCCATGCTCAAGTTCGTACCTGACGTCGGAAGTCATAAAACCCCTGTCTCTTAACCAAATGTCACCAGTTCACCCCCCCTACGCCCCCCCCCCCATTCCTAACGACTTTACACCCATATGCTCCACTACCACACACTTTTATTCCACCTTCCATCCTCCACTAATCTCAAAAAAGAACAAGAATGCCAGTTTAGGGAGAACCAGCCCAATCCAGCTCTAAACTACACCCAACCCTAACATTACACCTACCGACAGATTACGATAACCCAAGGGAAAACTATTTACCCACAACCTCCCATATAGTAGCCTATTTCTGCATACTGTACGAAACACACTCGCCGCAAGCGCCCACACCCTATATTCACCCCCCACCTCCCGCATGCACCAAGACACATACAAAAAATCTGCCACTACATACATCACTGCCCTCCGAATGTCCTTGGAAACCCCTCCCACATCAAAATGCAAAGCCCTCAAAGTCGAAATGTTTCTTCCCCCTCCCGCCACTATACCCAGAACTCTCGCTAACCATGCCCTTACAAAACCCAAGGTTTCACAAAAATATATGGCATGAAAAGCCGTCTCCTCTTCCTCACAATGCAAACAAGTGCCAGCACCTCCATAACCCATTCTATATAGCACTGACCTTGTAGCTAGAATTCCCATAAAGAATCTATAAACCACTTCACGAACCCTTGGCTTTAATCTGATCTTCCGAAAGTCTTCCCAAATGCCCCTCCAATCATACATTGGGTATGTAGCTACTCCCTGTATCACTGTACCCTGCCTACCTGTCCTCCCAAGCCTACTTACCCTTACTTTTTTTGCTTCCCTTACTGCCAACAAATTTCGCACCATATCTTCACACTCCAGTAGTGCCTTTCCCTTCCACCATTTTCGCACATCCTTCATGACCTCTCCCACCCTTCTACCCCTCTCCCCTCCCACCCTCAAGTATCGCTGCTTCACATACACTGCCTTCACTCGTGTGTCCAAAGGTATAAGACCCAGCCCACCCTGCCGCACGCCCATCATCACCACCTCCTTCCGTAGCCATGGCTTCCCATAACCCCACACATACCTCAAAACCACCCTCTCCAGTTCCTGAATATCACACGACCTCAGGGGATATATTTCTGCCACGCCCCACACTTTACTGTACACAAGTGTATTTACTACCACCACCCTCTGCTGCAATGTTACATCCCCAGCCCTCCACCCGCGCATCCTACCCATCGCTCTACTCACTACTTCCTTTGAATTTATTCTCTGTGCCTCCCCAGCGTCCGCCATATACACAACCCCACATATCTTAATTCTATCCACTACGTTCCACCCATACTGTTCCCCCAACCCCCCCCCCCCACCCACCCACGTGCCTACTTCTAATAACTTTGACTTTGCTCCATTAACCCTCATCCCTGTCGCCCCACCAAAAATCTCTATTATACGTCCCACATTCCCCAAACCTATTTCCCCTCCTACCAAAACTGTAGTGTCATCCACATACCCCACAATACCACATCTCCCAGGACTCACCTCTCCCTGTTCCCACACTCCTTCCTCTATAAGCCTATAAAAAGGGTCCTGCATGCATGCAAAGAGGATTTGAGACAAGGGGCAACCCTGTCGCAAACCCATCCCCATCTGCACTGGCAACCCTAACTTCCCATTAACCTGAACCCTGACCGTTGCAGGCGTATACAAAGTAGTCGCCCAGCGCACAATCTCATCACCAAAACCCTGTTTTTTTAAAATACACCACAACATATGTCTATCTACACTGTCATAAGCCTGCTTCCAATCAATCCCCAAGATCCCCCCCCGTTGTCTACCCTCCACAAAATCCTTAATTCTGCCATGCCCCTCACGCATACTTCGACCTGGAATCCCACACTGTCCTCTATGTAGGACTCGGTCAAGCACCTTTTTCATACGGTTACCTAAAACCTTCGCAAAAACTTTATAATCTGCACACATGAGGGAGATCGCCCTATAAGCACCCAAGGTCTTCCCCCCCCCTCCCTTATAGACCAAAACTACTACCCCCGTGCCCTGCGATTCCCCCAACACTCCCCTTTCCTTCATACAGTTAAACAACCGGACCAGACATTCCTTCATACAATCCCAATGTGTAATATAGAAATCATTAGGAATTCCATCAATGCCCGGCGCTTTTCCCCTACTCAAGCCCATTATCGCCTCCTCCACCTCCTCCTCACTGATCCTACCCTCTATTACCGCACTCTCCTCCTCCCCTAAAATACCTCGAATTCCTTCTCCCAGAATCTCTCCCTCCCTCTCTCCTCCCTCCCTCTGCTTAAAATTCTCCCTAAACCAATAATCAGCATAATTGCTCATTCCATCGGTGGTACTAAGTACCTCACGTCCAGGAAAGACTTAATCATCTCCTGTAGGGGCGTAGATAACTCCTGTGGATCACCGGTCTCTCCCACCCCCACAGGCTGCTGCTCAACTCCCGGGCCCGCTTGCGGGGGATTATCCGAAGCCACTGGTAGTGTCACACAATTCTCTAACACGCCCTCCACTTCTTCCGCCCAATTACCTGTGCCTGCTGCACTCAAATTCTTCGGCAGAGGTTCCGCCTGAGACTCCGTGGCTACTTGCCGTTCCCAAGGCCGCGGCGCTGCTGCTCTACCACATCCGGCCGCCATGTGGTTAAAAGCGCCGCACAGGCGATACGTCTTTCGTTGTCCCACGTAGGTCACGTACAGCTGTGTCCTAAAATCCTCCAGGACAACATACGATGGAATAGGTCTTCTTAAAGACATCTTGACGGTGTAAGATCCAGCCGGCAACCCTTCATAGATTCCCTCCGTCCATCGAACTAAAGTTATATCATGCACCTCACCATATCTTTGAAATGTCTCTCTGATATCTACATCGTCTGCCTCGAAAGGAACGTTGCGGATCCTCACCCAGGTATAGTATTTTGAGGCATCCCGCAGGCGTACCTCCAGACCAGATGATACGGTGATGTTCTTCTCCTGGTACTGAGTCACTGTCCTTTCATATGCCTCCACTGTACAGAACTTTATGAAGATTCGTGATGATCCATTAAGTGCTATTCCGTGTAAGTCTTCAACTTCAATGCCAAACGTGTCCCGTATAATCGTTGGTAATAAAACAGAGGCATTCGTAGGGTAAATTGCCCCTTTAACAAGGTCAACACACACGGTGTTGCTCCTCCTGCGGTAGCTGGCAGCCATCTTGGTGAAAACAGGAAGTTGCGCACCAGAGAAAGCAAGAGCTGTTTGCGCAGTGCGTCCGCTCAGCCCGAAAGCGAAGAGGACAATGGTGGTAACACTACTAGATGCTTGACTGTGGTGGAAACACTATCAGCTGACAACTTGCATGTATTTTTCTCCATCAGTACACCGTTACTATAATAGTAACAATTATCGAGATCCTTTGCTTCACTCTCAGTAACTGCTATATCTCTCAGTCTTTCCAGTGACTGATCAACAAACTGATCCTTGATTAAATCATCATGAGTAAGAAATTTAACTTCAGTTGTGTCTTGACTAGGTTGATGACCGGGGGGAGTCAGTGTTAATGACCCTGGGCGCAGAGCGTCACTAAACAACATTCAACCCCAAATCATTGTCATCCACTAACTCAACAGGAGACAGTTAGGTATCTTTATTTCGAAACGTTTCGCCTACACAGTAGGCTTCTTCAGTCGAGTACAGAAAAGTTGATAGAAGCAGAAGATACTTGAAGACGATGTAATCAGTCCATCACCCTTAAAGTTTTGAGGTGGTCAGTCCCTCAGTCTGGAGAAGAGCATTGTTCCGTTGTCTGAAACAATATGAAGTTGAAGTGACAGAATGGGGCTTTATATAGTGCCAGGAGGTGAGACGTAGGTTGCTTAGGGAGGGCAGGTCCCTCTCAAACCCAGCCGTTCTCACTAGTAGAGGTTGTCGAAGTTGATGGTCTGTACCAACCTACGTCTCACCTCCTGGCACTATATAAAGCCCCATTCTGTCACTTCAACTTCATATTGTTTCAGACAACGGAACAATGCTCTTCTCCAGACTGAGGGACTGACCACCTCAAAACTTTAAGGGTGATGGACTGATTACATCGTCTTCAAGTATCTTCTGCTTCTATCAACTTTTCTGTACTCGACTGAAGAAGCCTACTGTGTAGGCGAAACGTTTCGAAATAAAGATACCTAACTGTTGCATATGTGTCTTACCTAACAATTCTGTCGGTATTTTATACCATTTTAATGTTCACTGTTTCTCGTATCTCTTTCTAACTTATAGCAATACTCTCTAGTATGTCCTTTTCTGTTACAATAGGTGCATTTAACTTTCTTCTTCTCGATATCAGATTTCTGTCTAACCACAGAGACAGATTCAGGATTGTGAGTTTTCCTGGTAAAGGTACGAGAAGTTACAGTAGCAGGTACATCAGGACGGCAATGAGCAGCTGATTTAGGTTGCCAACTTCTAGGACAATCTTTAGTTACCTTGTTAGGTTGTTAGGTAAGACACATATGCAACAGTTAGGTATCTTTATTATGAAACGTTTCGCCTACGCAGTAGGCTTCTTCAGTCAAGTACAGAAAAGTTGATAGAAGCAGAAGATACTTGAAGACGATGTAATCAGTCCATCACCCTTAAAGTTTTGAGGTGGTCAGTCCCTCAGTCTGGAGAAGAGCATTGTTCCATAGTATGAAACAATATTGTTTCATACTATGATATTGTTTCATACTATGGAACAATGCTCTTCTCCAGACTGAGGGACTGACCACCTCAAAACTTTAAGGGTGATGGACTGATTACATCGTCTTCAAGTATCTTCTGCTTCTATCAACTTTTCTGTACTTGACTGAAGAAGCCTACTGCGTAGGCGAAACGTTTCATAATAAAGATACCTAACTGTTGCATATGTGTCTTACCTAACAAAGCACCTGGTGCTTCTGGCCTATCTCATTCTGTCCTTCGACACCTTACACACTGTCGCTTCAGCTATTACCGATCTCTCCAGTGCATACGGATGCTTCTCACCTTTATTCAAATCTGCTTTGGCTACTCTCATCCCTAAGCCTGGTAAAGACTTTACAGACCCAAAGATCTAAAGGTTCATAATCCTGCTAGAAATCTTAGGGATGACTTTTGAGCAACTTGTGAACATAAGACTCAACTCACCTTGAGACAACCTACTGAACTAACAGCAGATTGGAATCAGACAACACCGCTCTACACAAGACGCTTTAAACACCGTCCTGAGCTATATTCACATAAACAAGGCCCAAGATCTGCACCTCCTTTGATTTTCCAGTAAATATGACGAAATTATTATGCAGTTTCCTTGATGGCCGCACTATGTGCATAAAGTTCAGGAACAAAACCTCTGACTACTTCACCCTTCATGCCGGAGTCCCACAAGTCTCTGTGCTGTCTCCTACACTCTATATTCTTTACTCGCATGACATGCCTGAACCCCTATACTTAAACACACTCTCCACCTCTTATGTAATAAAGTTGGTAGAATTACCGATAATATGTAAAGTAAAAGGACACAAGTGCAACTAATGTGACATTTATTGTGGCAACGTTTCGCTCTCCAGGGCTTGATAAAGCTCCTGGAGAGCGAAACGTTGCCACAATAAATGTCACATTAGTTGCACTTGTGTCCTTTTACTTTACACCTCTTATGTAGACAACATTACACAGTTCACAGCACACGGCAACACTAGATTCCTTACACACGGAATACAACTCGAGGTCGATAGGATTATCGCATTGGAACTATTATGGCTAATAAAAACCAATGTCAACAAGTCCAAGATCAACTTTTTCTATAAAAGACGTGGCACCTCTGCTCCTGTCGAACTTAAAACCTGTCCTTTACGAATACTCATATCATGAACATTTTCTACAGTAGTACTTGGAGTTATCCTTGACTCCAGGTTGAGCATTAGACCACATATCACTTCCAAAACAGCTGTTGCCGGGATTGAACTCTCTCAGCTCAATAAACTGAGAGGTAAAGTAAAAGGACACAAGTGCAACTAATGTGACATTTATTGTGGCAACGTTTCGCTCTCCAGGAGCTTTATCAAGCCACTACAGACAATACATGGACACAGAGGGTATATGTAGGCTCCTGGAGAGCGAAACGTTGCCACAATAAATGTCACATTAGTTGCACTTGTGTCCTTTTACTTTACATATTGTCGGTAATTCTACCAACTTTATTACAAACTGAGAGGTGCAGGTCCTGCCACCAAGCTTCACTTATACACAGCACTTATCAGGCCTCTCATCACTTACACTCCCCTTGCCTTAACCACTAAGGCTAACGCACTGAAGCTCCAACGTATCCAGAATCGGGCGTTGACAGACTTGAGACATACCACGAACACAGAACTTTTTTATCTTGACGAATCTGTCAGATGCCCTCACAGTCTTGTCAATCTCTTCCGAGCTCTTTACGAACTGTTCCTCCCTCCTCGATACACTTAATTTTCCCCAGCAATCTTCCTCTTCTTTTGCAACAGATTACCACCTTTGCCTATTTATTTTTTATCTCTCCACCTCATCTTTAACTGCCATTGTCGTGGAGAGGCGTTCTCTGTGCAGTACGATGGAGCGGCTTGCCTGGTGTCATTTGGAGCCACCATACCTCCTGCCCTTAGCCCGATTTGCGTGACGTTCTTGCAGTTGATACGAGATACGAATGCGAGACAGAGAGCAGCAGCACATGATTTATTTTTATGCTTTATATTATGCCTTATAATGCCTTGCGGTTGGGTTTAGCCCGGACACTTTTTCTTTATTATTTCCTCTTCCCCACCAATTCTGCACCTATCCCCACTTCCCTCTCGGCCTTAGTGGGTCCTTACCTGTGAGTTCCTTCTAATCCTAGTTCTGATCTGTCAATCGCCAACAGGGCGATTTTAAATTTTCCATAACTGTCTAAGTGACTCTGAAACAGCTGGTTTCTGAGTCATGATCTGCCGATCAATTACATGATCTGCCATTCAACTACACTGGGGTCATAAAGGCTGCTTGGTAAGCTGTTCACTAACACACAAATAATTCAATCACTAAAATAGGGATGTATATCTCAGGATGTATATTCTCTGGGAGAAATACAACCCTCTAAGTATATACCCTTTGTTTCATAGACATATGACCAGAGCTTAAACACTAGACCAGAAGTTAGGTACAACACTTGGAGTTGACGTCACGGGTGAGTGTATTATTATTATTATAATCAAAAAGAAGCGCTAAGCCACAAGGGCTATACAGCACGGGTGAGTGTAGCTCATTAGTAGAGTCAGTCGTGAAAACGATTTTAATTACTTTGGTCAGTGAAACATTTCTGGTATTTAGCTATAGTTATTTAGATTAAGATTCGTAATATAAATAAAAAAATGAGCTGTTAATAAATAAAATATATTCAAATAAGTTCCAGATATGTCTTGACCACTGACAGCCACCTTACAGAAATATGACAAAACAGTTGAAAGGTGAACCAGTGGTTCTGAGAGAGCTGGTTCAGTGGCTCTGCCTCAACCTTACGTGTCAGCGACTGTGATCAGTTTAGCGTTGTGTGAGGTAGTGACCGAATGTGTGTGTTAGAGTGCGTAATATTATGTGTTAATTAAGTGTTAGTGATACAGTGAGTGATATAGTGTGAAATGTAATGCACAGTGTTATTGATATGTGGATAAAATCAAACAGTTGATATAGTGTTGCAGTGTGTAAGATGTCAAAAGATAGTGTTGCAGTGTGTAGGATGTCACAAGATAACCTTACTATGTTTCTTATTAGCTATCCTCAGAAGGGATTTTTAAGTGATTTTCAGTTTGTTTTTTAATTCCAACTTTTCGTTTTTCGTTCACACTGCGAGAAGCCTATAAAGTCTTGTGTAGTGTTACTAGAGCCAGATTAACTTTACAGTAAACAAGTGCACGACGTCACTGACTCAAGCTGTTGAAACAACTGCCTTCATTCTGGCATAGCACGAGGCCTGGTCAGAGACGAGACCGGGCGAGGCCTGGTCACAGACCGGGCCGCTGGGGAGTTATTACCAGTAACCTTCTCCATCTTCTAACAATCATAAAAGCTGCCTCTCAGGTCACAGACGACAGAGTGAAATTCAGGTATGTTGGTGTAGAGTTGATCATTGTATATGTAATATAATGCAGAAGCAGCTACATGGAGATGCAAGTCTTCAGCTCTAGATCTTTCTCACTCTCGTGCGTCTCCACGAACAATGCATTGTTGTAAGACATCAACAGAGAGGAGGACAGAGCTGTATGACCCTTACGGGTTTAGCGCTTAGTTACGGTAATACCCCTCAAGGGAGGTTCCTTGACGCTGGTGAGGTGCTCTTGATCTAGGGAATTGGATCTGTGCTCCGGTTCCCTGAACTGAGCCTGAATACCTTCCATCCCCCCCACGTGCGCTGTATAATCCTACGGGTTTAGCGCTCCCCATGATTATAGTAATATGATAATAATAGGTAGAGATATTCTCTGGCAAGACAGAAGGCATCACTGAAACCATCTGTCTTGCTTCAGAGAATTTCCCTTACCTGTTGCTGTCTTGCAACGGCGTCTTCATTGTTAAAACAGACTGTTTGTGGTTGTATTGCGTGTAATATAATGTAAAAAAAAAATCATTCCCTGTGTCCTTTTGTAACCGTCTTCAGTGTGTAATGTCTGGCGCAGCTGACCACCTTGTAAGTTCACGTTAAATTTTGTTTGTGTGTAGGGGGGGGAGGGGGGGGGATTAATAAATATTAACAAATGGTTAATGAAACTTATTATCATTATAAACTACCATAACTGGAGAATTACTGTTCTGATCGGCTTCAAACTGTCCCCACTCTTACTGACTTCCAAAAGTCTCGATTTTCTAATTTTATTGAATAAAAAATTAAGATTATTTACATTTAATAACTAAAATTATTTTTCTGATCGCCAGAAACTTATAATGAATCATTCTATATGATGATGACCAGCCATAAGTTTATTAGTAAGTAAATATGAAATATTCTTGAAATTACTATAAAATTTGGAATTTGATCATTTACTCGAATGTCTCTCCAGATCGTCTTCAAACTTTCTCCGTGTGTGGATGTTATTAACAATGTTTGACGCTAACTTTGACCTGTGATGATTTCACTTTCCAAAATTTAAAAATTCCTTATTCCA
The DNA here is from genome assembly GCF_038502225.1 of Cherax quadricarinatus. Classification (NCBI taxonomy): domain Eukaryota; kingdom Metazoa; phylum Arthropoda; class Malacostraca; order Decapoda; family Parastacidae; genus Cherax; species Cherax quadricarinatus. The sequence continues at coordinate 14,814 of NW_027199555.1, read as the reverse complement.
GTGTAATAACCAAAGATTGTTTGTGATGGCAAGTATTTTTTTTTCATTGATATGGCACTGTATATCTGCCAGTTGGATTTTTTAAGCAATTTTGTGAAAAAAAAATCTTGAAACATAAAAGTCAAGTTTTTAAATGAGGTGAGATAATTTATAATTGAATATAAACGTAAAGAAAACCTGCTAAAAATAGTTTTATATTAAGTATTTTTGTGTATCAAGGAGAGACTTGATTATTTTCCGAACATTCTCGGAAAAACTTTTTTCTATATTAAGCATTTTATTCTCTCTGGAAAACGTCTTATTGGATAAGCTTCAAACTTTCCTTATTGATGAAATGTATATAGAACTAGTTATGCTGGAATATTGGACTGTGTTGGTGGACTGTGAACAATGATACATAGTGCACTGATGTTGGTGGACTGTGAACAATGATACATAGTGCACTGATGTTGGTGGCCTGTGAACAATGATACATAGTGCACTGATGTTGGTGGACTGTGAACAATGATACATAGTGCACTGATGTTGGTGGACTGTGAACAATGATACATAGTGCACTGGTGTTGGTGGCCTGTGAACAATGATACATAGTGCACTGATGTTGGTGGCCTGTGAACAATGATACATAGTGCACTGATGTTGGTGGACTGTGAACAATGATACATAGTACACTGGTGTTGGTGGCCTGTGAACAATGATACATAGTGCACTGGTGTTGGTGGCCTGTGAACAATGATACATAGTGCACTGATGTTGGTGGCCTGTGAACAATGATACATAGTGCACTGGTGTTGGTGGCCTGTGAACAATGATACATAGTGCACTGGTGTTGGTGGCCTGTGAACAATGATACATAGTGCACTGATGTTGGTGGCCTGTGAACAATGATACATAGTACACTGGTGTTGGTGGCCTGTGAACAATGATACATAGTGCACTGATGTTGGTGGACTGTGAACAATGATACATAGTACACTGGTGTTGGTGGCCTGTGAACAATGATACATAGTACACTGATGTTGGTGGACTGTGAACAATGATACATAGTACACTGGTGTTGGTGGACTGTGAACAATGATACATAGTGCACTGGTGTTGGTGGACTGTGAACAATGATACATAGGTGGGTGTGTGAACAATGATACATAGTGCACTGATGTTGGTGGCCTGTGAACAATGATACATAGGGCACTGATGATGGTGGCCTGTGAACAATGATACATAGTACACTGGTGTTGGTGGCCTGTGAACAATGATACATAGTGTTGGTTGCCTGTGAACACTGATGTTGGTGGCCTGTGAACAATGATACATAGTACACTGGTGTTGGTGGCCTGTGAACAATGATACATAGTACACTGGTGTTGGTGGCCTGTGAACAATGATACATAGTGCACTGGTGTTGGTGGCCTGTGAACAATGATACATAGTACACTGGTGTTGGTGGCCTGTGAACAATGATACATAGTGCACTGGTGTTGGTGGCCTGTGAACAATGATACATAGTGCACTGATGTTGGTGGACTGTGAACAATGATACATAGTACACTGGTGTTGGTGATACATAGACTGGTGTGAACAATGATACATAGTGTTGGTGGCCTGTGAACACTGGTGTTGGTGGCCTGTGAACAATGATACATAGTGCACTGATGTTGGTGGACTGTGAACAATGATACATAGTACACTGATGTTGGTGGACTGTGAACAATGATACATAGTACACTGATGGTGGACTGTGAACAATGATACATAGTACACTGATGGTGGACTGTGAACAATGATACATAGTACACTGATGTTGGTGGACTGTGAACAATGATACATAGTACACCGGTGTTGGTGGCCTGTGAACAATGATACATAGTGCACTGGTGTTGGTGGCCTGTGAACAATGATACATAGGGCTGTGGTGTTGGTGGCTTGTGAACAATGATACACATGGCACTGATGTTGGTGGCCTGTGAACAATGACACATATGGCACTGGTGTTGGAGGCTTGTGAACAATAATACATGGGGCACTGGTGTTGGTGGCCTGTGAACAACGATACATCAAGCACTGGCGTTGGTAACCTGTGAACAATGATACATCAAGCACTGGCGTTGGTAACCTGTGAACAACGATACATCAAGCACTGGCGTTGGTAACCTGTGAACAACGATACATCAAGCACTGGCGTTGGTAACCTGTGAACAATGATACATCAAGCACTGGTGTTGGTGGCCTGTGACTGTGGCTGGCGAGTGACTCCTGATCTTTAAGGGACAATTCTTAAGTGAATCGACTGAGTACTTTCCATTTCACAATTGCTATATAATCCCAACGATATACTCCCCAGATAGGGAGCCAAGGCCGGGTCACCACTACTTGGAAAAGACCTGGGCCGGGAAAGTACCGGCGAATAAAAAAAAAAAAAAAAAAAAAAATCCCAACTAGTTTGTCGCTATTGACTGACTCAGATGAAACAACTTATCTTAAGACTGTGTAGGTGCAATTGTTCTTTTCTGTGTAATAACAGAATAATGTATTTAGTGATCAGCCTTTAAAACTTAATGTTGATGTATTGTGTTGGAAGACAACGTTACCTTGATGGTAGGTTGTATAAGTTTTAAAGTGACAATTTTTATTAATGAACTTGGTTTCTGTGAATGACTTTTCTGGTCATAAACAACTTAGTGTTGGGTTTTATTCTGTTATTATAGTTTAAATCTGAGTAATGTACTTCAAGGTGACTGACTTGTCTGTCCTAGATACTATTAATAAAATAAATTAGTTTCCCCTAAGGTTAAGTGAAATTAAGTTTTCTTAATTATTTAGTTCTATTTGTCAGTAGAACGCCTTCCATCTGAACAAAAAACCTAATGGAAAAATAAATAAAGGAACGACTAGGAAAAATAAGAATAATGAGTTTTGAGGATTTTACTTTAAATTTAAATATAATAAAAAAAGTGGCCATTGGTTCTTGTAGTTGGGCAGGAGTAGGTAAGGCCCTGGACAGATCTTCTGATATTAAAGATGAAGGTTATCCTGGGCGGATGGTGATAGTCCGGTGTTTTGGAATCTCCTCTACCACTTGGTTGGAGCACCACAAGCAGAATAAACAAGGGCCGGTAGTAGTCTAATAATTGTTAATAAGTCCCATTAACAAATGTCTTGCTCCTTTATCTGGCGTCTATCCTGGATGACCACGCCAGGAACAGAGCTGGTAATAAGAAAAAATAAACTGGTTACCAATAGTCATGATAATATAACATTTAAGAATGGAAAAGAATGATAAATGTCAAAATCATTACTGGTAACCAGCAAACAAAAGAAAGGAATAAACAGTAATACTCCTGGTAGATCACCCTACCTGATTAGAAGAAGAGTGGAGGTGAAGTGACTCTCCAAACTTCAACCCACACCACGTAAGGTCAATACTACCAGGAGTAGAAATTTTAACAAATCAGACACCAGGAACTAGTTTCGCCCCAGCCCGCCAGAGGGAGGGGGGGTGAGCGACGTAACTCGCTAATGGTTCCTGGTTGCCTGTACAACCTTAACCCCACGCACGCCTACTTTTCCATCACACTATTTGCTTTCTTTTCGGGATTTTGAAAAATATAAAAGACTCTACTTTTGTGATAACCTTTGTGTGTCGCTCTTATTAACTCTTTTATACTGATAACTTGACATTCGCTGCCTGACCACAGTAGAGTGCGGTTGTGCTCTGCACCCCTCTGCTGTTTGTAGGCGAGCTCCTTTGTCAGTTACCTGGCTGCAGCGGTGTGAAGTGGTGCTGTCACGCCTCTGCTAACAACATAGGTGCACTGTGATTGTTAAGATGGCGGTTAGTCTGAGACGCCGGATAAATACTCTAGGCATTGAACTACTTAAAGGAACGATAACGCCTAGTTCTGCGCAAGTCTTATTGCCAAAGATCATCCGAGAGACATATGGCATACAAGATAGTGACTTGTATGGTGTAGCATTAAATGGAGGCCAAAGAATTTTCGTCAAACTGCTATCAGCTACGGTCTATGAATCGTTAGTCACCAGGTTTCAGGACGTAAGTCTTAGCGTCACACCAGCTGTCAGTGTAAGAATGATAGATGTTTCACGGCATTATACGTGGATCAAGTTACGCAACGTTCCCTTTGAGGCGGACGAGGCGGATATAAGGAAAGTTTTTGAGACGTATGGGACGGTGCATTATGCTCAACATGTTGTATAGCCCTTGTGGCCTGGCGCTTCTTTTTTATTATAATAATAATAATATGCTCAACATGGTACGTGGGCGGCAGGAGCCTATGCTGGTTTTTCAGAGGGTTCTTTCAACCTCAAAATGACTTTGAGGCACCCAATACCATCCTATGTGTATCTACAAGATTTCAGGACGCAGGTAATGGTAATGTACCCAGGACAACGACGTACGTGCCGCCTATGTGGTGAGTATGATCACATAGCGGCGACCTGTGACAAGCGAAGACGTGTGCCTGGACCTGTGGTGGACGTCGCAGCCCCTGCTTCAAATGTGGCAGGTGAGAAACAAACATCGGATGGAGGGCGTGGTGTATTGTGGAGCGAGATAGTGGATCGGGCACACAGGACTGGTGGTGAGTTGGAGTCCCGCCCCCAACTGCCTGATCAGGTGTCGTCTCCTGTGGATAAGGAGGAGCAGCAATTACAGGAGAAGGTTCTTGAGATTGAGGAGGAATTGGTGGAGGTGTTGAAGACTTTGTCACCGCCAGAGAGGGACGTTACATCTGAGCGTGGTGTCATCGGAGAGTCGTCGCTTCCAGAAAGTCGGAGATATGATAATTTGGGACGTGATGGTGGTTTGGAGTCGTCCGTTGAATCATTAAACCATTCTCAGGTGGAGGTGGAGGTTCATCGAGAGGCAACATCTGTGTAACATGACTGTCACGAGAAAGAGGGCGGCTACATCAGATTCTGATGACGTTCTTACGCCTGCACAAAGGCCTGGGAAACAGACTGAGGTGAAGTGTGAAGGTAGTGGTGTAGGTGGTGGTAGCCATGATAGGAGGCACCGGAAGAAGGGGGGAGGGAAAGAGAGCACTCTGAAGGTGTCAAACTTAAATTCAAGCTCTGGAGTTGTAAAGAGTGATGAGAGGAAGCAGGGGTGGAAACTTTAATAGGCCTTAGGTGTATGTCTGTAAATGAAGAGAGATTGGTTTCGTAATTTCCTGAATAAATCTAGAGTGGATGTTGTGTTCCTGCAGGAGCACAATTTCAAAGAGGGTAGGGTGTTGGAGGTGGCAGGTTTTCGAGTAGTTACCCTGCCATCTCCCCGTCTAAAAGGTGGTGTGGGAATTTTAATAAGGGAGACGAGCCCGTTTGTTTTGCAGAGAAGCGAGGGAGGAGGGGGAGGGAGGGTGTTGCGTGTGGATGGGTGGTGTGTGGGTAAGCGTGTGTCTTTTGTGAGTGTGTATGCGCCGGCAGAAAATAACATAAAGGTAAAGAAAGATTTTGTGTGTGAGGATCTTGTGTTTTTCTTAAGTGCACTTCCAGAGGTGGCGATAGTTGGTGGGGACTGGAATAGTGTAATCAGGGTGGCTGATGTGGACCCAAGAGGGGCTGGATATATGTCTGTGGCTCTTAGGGATTTATTAAGGGATGTTAGGTTACGTGATGCCTTTGGGGGAGCGGTGTGGGAGACTGAATATACGTTTGTTAGGAGTGGTTATGCTGCGAGACTAGATAGAGTGTACCTGTCTCAGGGAGTGGATGTGAAATCTTTCAGTACTGTTGAGGCTACAATGTCAGATCATAGGGCAGTGGTGGTGGAGGTGGGGTGGGGGACGCTCGCGGACATATATAGAAGTTATTGGAAATTAAATATAAGTGTGTTAGGTGATGAGGAGGGGTTGGAGGGGTTTTCAGTCCTATGGAGGGAGCTTAGTGTGGAAGAACAGGGAGTGGATGACATTGTGACATGGTGGGATAGTGTTGCAAAGGAAAGGATTAGAAAATTTAATGTGAGAGAAGGAAAACGTATTAATAATTTAAAATATGGACTGGCTAACTATTTAGAGGATAGGTTAAGAGGTTGCTATGGGCGGGGGGTGGGTGGGAATAATTTTCCTATGGATGAAATAGCTGAAATAAAGGGGAGGTTGAGGGTGTTGCAAAATGAAACGTTTCAAGCTGTAAGGGTGCAGACAGGGGTGGAAGAAGTGCTTTGGGGCGACAAGCCGTCAGCGTGTGTTTTGCGGCATCAAAAGCATAGGCAGGCGGTAACAGCTATCCCATGTTTAGAGGTAACGGAGAGGGTTGGGAATTATAGAGCAGAGCAGGAGATACGAACCACGAAGGGGATGTGTGCGTATGCGGAGGCTTGGTACGAGAAGTACAGGAACAGTGGGGGGGGGGGGTGACGTGGCGTTGGACAAGGTGTGTACGTATGTGACGTGTAATTTAGAAAATAGTGATAGAAAGGCTTTAGGTGGGATTATTACGGCAGAGGAAATAGAGAATGCTTTAAGGGGAATGAGGAAGGGGAAAGCTCCGGGTATTGACGGTCTCCCTGTAGAATTTTATTTACAACATTGTACGTTAATAAGGGGATTTATAGTTAGGTTATTTAATTGTATGAAGGAGAAGGGTAAGTTGGGGGAGAAGCAGGAAACAGCAGTTGTAGTGTTGGTCCCGAAGGTCAAGGGGCAGCCCACCCTTCGGGAGTACCGAGCCATATCGCTGATGTGTGCAGACTATAAGGTGTTTGCCAAAATTTTAGGGAATAGGTCAACGCCCCCGCGGCCCGGTCCACGACCAGGCTGTGGGGAGGGTGGTGTCAAAATCTCAGTTTGGGTTGCCGGGAAGGTCGATGATTGAAGGACATGGGATACTCAGAAGTTTTGTGGAAGCTAAGGGTGGGGGTGGAGGGGCGGCTTTGTTGGCTCTAGATTGGCAGGGAGCATATGATAGAGTGGAAAGGGGTGTTTTGCAGGTTATACTTAGGAGACAGGGTTTTGGGGAGGAAATAGTCGAGTGGGTAAATACGTTGTACAAGGGGGCGAAAATGAGGATACAGATTAATGGGTGTATGGGGAGGGAAATTGCAATGGGTAGAGGCCTTAGACAGGGATGCCCCATGTCCCAAATATTGTTTGCGTGTTTCCAGGACCTCTTTTATAGAATGGTTGACCAAAGCTTATGTACGCCATGTGAGGGAAGTGTGGGGGGTGGGAGGGCCTGGCCGGGATTAATTGGATATGTTGACGACACCACTGTTCTCATTCGTGAAGGGATGTTAATGAGAGTGTTGGACGAGGTGGTGCAATTATTTGGAAGTGCCACGGGTATGCAGGTAAATAGTGCGAAGTCAAGGTGCATGGGGTTGGGTTCTTGGGTGGGGGGTGTGGGGGGGAGATGTAATGTTGTTAAAGAATGGGCGGTGTCTTTAAAGATTTGTGGTATTATTTATAGGGATGACATGGTTGCGGCGCGGGAGGAAAACTCGGATAGGTTATTGGAAAGGATCGTGGGGCGTCTAGGTGTTCTGAGACCCCAGTACCTAACTCTTGTACAGCAAGTGATAGTCGTAAACATTTTATTGTATAGTAAGATTTGGCATGTTGCAGCTGTGTTCCCAATTATACAGGGACAGCGATTGCGGGAATTCTAAGACGGGTGTACAAATTTTTGTGGGGTTCACGTTGTGATTGGTTACGGAGAGAAGTTGTAATGTTACCTGTAAGTCAGGGTGGGTTGGGGTTGATGGATTTGAGACGGAGGGCTAAATGTGTGTTTATTAAATGGGAAGTGTTGCGTGAGGGTGTGAACGCAGGGCAGTTGGGAAGGATACACGACAGGCTGGGTATGTGGTATCGAGGAATGGAGTTGAGGGAATGTGAAATCGTTTTGAGGGCTGTGATGTTGGTTAGGGAACTGAGAAAGGTTCGTATAAGGGTTTTGTGTAGGTTACTTGTAGGTAGGTGCGTTGTCCCAGTTGAGGGTTTGTTCCCCATGTATGCGTGGAAGAGTATTTGGTTTAGATTTAGTAAAATGAAGTTAAACCCTCGGGCGCGTGAGGTGATGTTTCGTTTTCTGCATGGGATCCTTCCGTCTGGTGAGATATTACGAAACAGACAGGTTGTAGAGGGTGGGGGGTGTGGTATCTGTGGAGGGGATGAGACAGCGTTCCATGTAGTTTACTTTTGTGAAGGGCTAGAGGAGGTTAGATGCTGGTTAAGTAGGTTGGTACAGAGGGTGGGGGGCCGTGGGGTGTCGGTTTTGCGTGCTTTAAGTCTAGATATGGGTGGGTTAGACGAGGGTGTCATAAGAGCTTTAGATTATATCATGGTAGATTATATATATATGTCGTGGGTGATGAGGGGGAGAGGGGATAGTGAGGAGAGAAGAAAGGTTCTTGCGGTAACGTTCTATCGTACGATGTGTCGTAACAGATTTGTATGGGAGGAGGTGGGATCAGGCTTTCTCAGAGGGGTATAGAATGCTAACGTTAGGGATTCTCGTAAATCTGTGATTGATAATGTGTGCGTGAAGGGGTTTTCATAGGTTGGAGGGAGTCAGGGGGTCACAGCGGGCTCGCCTCCCTGGGGGGGTGGGGTCGTGAGAGTGTTGTGAATGTGGGTTTGGAATGGTTTCCTGGTTTTCATTGAGACTTTATGGCATCCAAGTGTGGATGTAGAGCTCAAGGTCTCGTTATGTTAGATATAACACTTTTCAGAATGTAGGTATAATATAGTAGATTTTTTAAGTATTATTTTGATGTGTATCAGTCTTGTATAACATGATTCTTGAGTAATAAGTTATTTGCGACATGAAGTGTGTTTTAGTTTGTATTTATGTTACGTGCTGAGTTGTTGCATGATGAGATGTACTTATATACTGTTTTGCTTTGTGCATACAGTGCATCTGATTAATGTGAGTTTGTGAAACATTTTGTGTGTACGTGTGTGTGTATATATATATATATATATATATATATATATATATATATATATATATATATATATATATATATATATATATATATATATATATATATATATATATATATCCCTTTCTATTGTATTGAGCCTTTGTCATGGGTCAGACGTTATGTAATATTTTATATATGTATGATTCGATTCTTTTTAAAGTTTATAATTATGGTCTGTACCCTGATACCGGTTTGGTGTTAATGCTAAGTTCTTGATGTTAAGTTTTAGTCTGTATGGTATACAGACATATCTAGACAGTTTAGTGACGTAGTCCATTTGTGTCAGAGATTTTGTATATGGGTTTATGGTAACAGTACTGCGCTTCAGTTTTTGTGTTCTAAGCTGTATTCTTTTTCTTTTTATTCGTATGTTGGTATATGTAAAGCTGTATTGTTAGGGATACGTATGTAGATGTTCTAGTAAGATTCTAGGTTTTGGTTTTTTGATTAATGCGAAGGATGGGATTTAACTGATATAACTTCTTTGTATATTTTATGTTCTAGTGTATTGAGCCTTTGTCAGATGTCATGTTATATGTACAATTTATATATATATGTAAGGTTTTGCATCAATGAATGTGTATATATGTCAATTCATGACCCTGTGACAGTATTTTTTTGTAGCTATGTTTGCCGTAAGTTGTTGTTGTATGTTTGGCAGCAATATCTTGCCAGCATATAGGTGCAATCCGTTTGCCAGTTAATTTGATTGAGATCCATACTGTTTCTTTATTTTTATGTTAAACTGTATTGGTTTTAAATAAAATATTAAAAAAAAAAAGATAACTTGACAATATATCTTGTGAGTGATTCAGCTTTGTTTACGTATTTTAAGATATTTATTGAAAACATTAGGATATTAGAAATGTTAGTTCTGAGTCACTTCAAATATTTAAAATTAATATTTAACAACTTTATAGACCTGTGCAACACTCCGCAACATTCCTATCAGTTGCAATGATGCACACCAGACTGGGCTTTTTGCAACAGGGGGATAAATTTCTGGGATCGCTGCATGACCAAAATGCATTTGGTTTATTTTGTATTCATGTTAATATGCTGTATATATACATATTTGAATTTGACAAAAATACATTTCATTATTGGAACAGAACATGAATATACAAGTGTCCTTAAATTTTTGATACTGGCCCAACATGTTTTATTATTTAAAATTTCCAGCATTAAGTGCGACGTGCATATTCTATAAGATTCCTTGTAAAATTTGAGATAAAGTTTATTACGGTCAAACTGATAAAAATCTCGAACTAAGATTAAAACAACATAAATATAGCATTAGAACTGGACAAGATTCCAATGCTCTATTTATTCATGTAAGAGATTTTAACCATCCAATTGATTTTCCAAAAGTTGAGAAAGTAGTATCAAGCAAGTCCATGGTTTTGACAATAATATGAATATTTCCTTTGGCTTATATAAATTAGATCCATTTATAATTAATAGAATTTGGGACGAATTTAATAATACATTGGACAAATAATAATTTTTAGAATTCTTATTTGTTAGGTAGAATAGTTGGTGGCTTGTGTGAAGGACCTGTCTAGTTGGGCCGGCGGGCCCAATTAGACAGGTCCTTCACACAATCTTTCCTAAAGAATAAAAAGTTAAAATACCGTAACTGGAACAATACATAAATAACCCGCACTTAGGTGATTGAAACTTTTGATGACGTTTCGGTTCGACTTGTGACCTTAACAAGTCACATAGAGAAGTGAGAATGGTTGAGAATGAGGATGATGATGATGATGAGGTTGATGATGAGGATGATGACGACGAGGATGATCAGTCCCTCAGCCTGGAGTAAATGTAATCAGTACATTAGGCCATCGCACATATGCTGTATTCTTATCATATTAATGGACAGATTATGTCCACTTCAGGCGGAGGGACTGATTACCTCAAACTCCTATGGTTCTTCAATCTTTCGTCTTTGTATTTGGACTGATGAAGCCAGTGAGCGGCTTCATCTGTCCAAGAAAGAAGCCCAAGTGTAGCACATGTCTAATTTATCATCAAGTGAAGTACTGTTTGCAGCCCTATAGCAGTGGCAGTCCTGTTACAAGGGCAAGATGAGTTTTCTTTGGGTCAGGTGTACTTACCTATACAGCACTATGAAAGATGCCGAGATGATGGAGCAGTAGGATTCAGGGTTAAATCTTTGTTATCTAAAGTCCGGTGTTCTCTCTTGTATTAGGTTTTACTCTCTTAAAAAGTCGACTCCATTGCAGCCACCATCGGCGTTCTGGCCGCAGTCGGAGCAGATGATAATACATTCTCCAGGAACGAAATCCAGTCGCACGTCTTTGCTGGAGCACAGAATGTCTTAGTTTAAGTAGTGCCTTTGGCCCGGTGTGTACGATGGTGTGAGTCATCTCCAACTAAACAGACTCGTCTGTTACCTTCCCCACTCACACGGAGGTCGTAGGGAGTAGCAGAAATGCTGGAGCAGGAGTCAGGGTAAAGCTCTGGTATATCAGGAGCGGTGTTCTTGCTGGCATAAGGCTCTCATCTCTCAAAGTTCTGATTCATTTGAGAGATTCCTGGCACAAGGGACCGCAGCTAGAGTAACAGAGGAGGCTCATAGGATATCTGATGCCTGTGGCGAAAAGTTAACGGGTGCGGGGGCAGACTATGTAAGAGGGTGCGGAGGAATTGAGTGATACAAAAGGAGGAAATAGTGTTGGTATGCAGTGTGTTGTATTGACGAAATAGTAGCAGTAATAATGGAGGTAGTGTATATGAATAAAAACACAGGAACTGCAAGAGAGCTGCTGGCCCACAAGGTAGGACAAAATCCCCTGCGGGACAAACAAAATACGTAGGACGGAACCAATCTAAGCAGAGGATAGAAAAGGCCATGAAAAGATAGGAATGGTGAAGAGGTAAGAAAAGGAGGAGACGAAGGTCAGGTCAAGTGGCGAGTGTTTTGAAGTTTAGAGCACTTGACAATGTGATGATAATGGAAAGCATCTGTAGAGTGAAAGTCTGGATTATGTATAAGGGAAGCTTCAACAAGAGATGTTAGAAAGTCATTCATGGTTACTCATGAAACTTAAACATCAGTGACGAAACGTTTCCTTTGATGTTATGGACAGTACATAAGTGATATTTCCCACATCTGGTCAATATAATCATTGCTAGTGTCTTGCCCAAACTAGCAATGTTCTTTTTTGTTATGTTAGACTTTATTGTCATTCTATGAACTGGTCCTCTGCCAAAACTGTCTACCTTTCTAGCCTTCACAGCGCAATCTTGTTGAGGCATTATATTATAAACATGAGTCTTAGTCTAGTCCTGGTTAAATAACAAAAAGGCACAATACCGTGACTGGAACGATACACAAATAACCCGCACATAAAAGAGAGAAGCTTACGACGACGTAAGCTTCTCTCTTTTATGTGCGGGTTATTTGTGTATCTAGTCCTGGTTCTCTGTAAATGTCCTTTCTCATTACATTGTTAACTTGAGAAAACTCGTTATTTAACCTGGCTTTTGTCGATTCTTTTAACCTCTTCACCATTTCTGTATTTTTGTTCTTGTCTCCTACTTAGGTGGGTTCTGTCTGTCAAACATTGTCATTCTCTGTGATGAATGTTTTGAAAAACCGACAAGTTGAAGATTGAGACACTTATGCAACATATGGGAATCTTTATTCAGGAAACGTTTCGCCACACAGTAGCTTCATCAGTCCAATACAAAGTAGAAAGGCGTAAGGAGAGGAGGAATTTGAGGTAATCAGTCCCTCAGCCTGGAGTCGATGTGTTCAGTCCATCAGTCTTGTAGAATGTACAGCATAGGGCCGTCTCAATCTTCAACTTGTCGGTTTTTCAAACCATTCATCACAACTGTCAGACACTGCAGCATCATGGGATCTTGTTACAAAGAATTCTTCAACACTTGTTCAACCTTTGGACGAAGACCTACTTCGACTAGTGGATGGTACCACTATGACCCCACCTCCTCCTGCTTCGCCTCACCTCACTACAGTATATAAGCCACGTCTACGGCCCTATGCTGTACATTCTACAAGATTGATGGACTGAACACATCGACTCCAGGCTGAGGGACTGATTACCTCAAACTCCTCCTCTCCTTACGCCTTTCTACTTTGTATTGGATTGATGAAGCCACTGTGTGGCGAAACGTTTCCTGAATAAAGATTCCCATATGCTGCATAAGTGTCTCAATCTTCAGACTTTTGCTGGGTTATTAGTGGTCTTAGATGGTTTATTGTTGTTGAGTCTCATGCGCAAATTCCATAGGTGAGATAAATGAGTGATACAGGGCAAATATTATTTTGGCTGTCTTTATTATGCTTTATGTTATTTATCTTATGTCTGCTATTATTTATGAATAATAGTTATAGGCAGATGAAGTTTATTACTAATAACAGCGTAAGTACAAGACTTTTGTGGCCGATGACCAGACCCCTGACGAAGCAAATTCTTCTCTGCCTCTCCTACAGACTCCTCCTACTGTGCTATAGCTCCTCCCACACTGTAATCATGTACAGTGGTAAATTTAGTGCATTAGAATGAAAAATAGTAAAAAAATTCTAAAAATTCACCTAACGTTGACAGATACATTTACTTGGAGTCATCACAAGAAATGTTTAAATAGCAATAATTTACTGCAGAAACATCGCACTACAATGTTTAAATAGCTATAATTTACTGTAGAAACATCGCACTACAATGTTTAAATAGCAATAATTTACTGCAGAAACATCGCACTACAATGTTTAAATAGCTATAATTTACTGTAGAAACATCGCACTACAATGTTTAAATAGCAATAATTTACTGCAGAAACATCGCACTACAATGTTTAAATAGCAATAATTTACTGCAGAAACATCGCACTACAATGTTTAAATAGCAATTTACTGCAGAAACATCGCACTACAATGTTTAAATAGCAAATTTTACTGTAGAAACATCGCACTACAATGTTTAAATAGCAATAATTTACTGCAGAAACATCGCACTACAATGTTTAAATAGCAATAATTTACTGCAGAAACATCGCACTACAATGTTTAAATAGCAATAATTTACTGTAGAAACATCGCACTACAATGTTTAAATAGCAATAATTTACTGTAGAAACATCGCACTACAATGTTTAAATAGCAATAATTTACTGCAGAAACATCGCACTACAATGTTTAAATAGCAATAATTTACTGTAGAAACATCGCACTACAATGTTTAAATAGCAATAATTTACTGTAGAAACATCGCACTACAATGTTTAAATAGCAATAATTTACTGCAGAAACATCGCACTACAATGTTTAAATAGCAATAATTTACTGTAGAAACATCGCACTACAATGTTTAAATAGCAATAATTTACTGCAGAAACATCGCACTACAATGTTTAAATAGCAATAATTTACTGTAAAAACATCGCACTACAATGTTTAAATAGCAATAATTTACTGTAGAAACATCGCACTACAATGTTTAAATAGCAATAATTTACTGTAGAAACATCGCACTACAATGTTTAAATAGCAATAATTTACTGTAGAAACATCGCACTACAATGTTTAAATAGCAATAATTTACTGCAGAAACATCGCACTACAATGTTTAAATAGCAATAATTTACTGCAGAAACATCGCACTACAATGTTTAAATAGCTATAATTTACTGTAGAAACATCGCACTACAATGTTTAAATAGCTATAATTTACTGTAGAAACATCGCACTACAATGTTTAAATAGCAATAATTTACTGTAGAAACATCGCACTACAATGTTTAAATAGCAATAATTTACTGTAGAAACATCGCACTACAATGTTTAAATAGCAATAATTTACTGTAGAAACATC
>NW_027199554.1:27500-30895 GCF_038502225.1 Cherax quadricarinatus | reverse complement strand
TTGGTGGCCACCCTGCTTTGGTGGGCACCCTGCCTTGGTGGCCACCCTGCCTTGGTGGCCACCCTGCTTTGGTGGCCACCCTGCCTTGGTGGCCACCCTGCTTTGGTAACCACCCTGCCTTGGTGGCCACCCTGCCTTGGTGGCCACCCTGCCTTGGTGGCCACCCTGCCTTCGTGGCCACCCTGCTTTGGTGGCCACCCTGCCTTGGTGGCCACCCTGCCTTGGTGGCCACCCTGCCTTGGTGGCCACCCTGCCTTGGTAGCCACCCTGCTTTGGTGGCCACCCTGCCTTGGTGGCCACCCTGCCTTGGTGGCCACCCTGCCTTGGTGGCCACCCTGCCTTGGTGGCCACCCTGCTTTGGTGGCCACCCTGCCTTGGTGGCCACCCTGCCTTGGTGGCCACCCTGCCTTGGTGGCCACCCTGCCTAATAAAGTTGGTAGAATTACCGACAATATGTAAAGTAAAAGGACACAAGTGCAACTAATGTGACATTTATTGTGGCAACGTTTCGCTCTCCAGGAGCTTTATCAAGCCATTACAAACAATACATGGACACAGAGGGTATATAAAGGCTCAGAGTGAGGTGAATACTAGTGAGGTACCATTTCGATGTTCACTAGTGGTAGTAGTAGTAGTAGTAGTAGTAGGTAGTGACAAAAGTAATACAATATAAGAGCAATTAATTCGTACATGAGTAAAAGGATATAAAAGCTATTACTTGGGTAACATAAAAATAGGTTGGACAAATATAAACTGGAATGAGGCAGGTTGTTTACCTGGAGTTTACCTGGAGAGAGTTTCGGGGGTCAACGCCCCCGCGGCCCGGTCTGTGACCAGGCCTCCTGGTGGATCAGCGCCTGATCAACCAGGCTGTTGCTGCTGGCTGCACGCAAACCAACGTACGAGCCACAGCCCGGCTGATCAGGAACTGCCTTTAGGTGCTTGTCCAGTGCCAGCTTGAAGACTGCCAGGGGTCTGTTGGTAATCCCCCTTATGTGTGCTGGGAGGCAGTTGAACAGTCTCGGTCCCCTGACACTTATTGTATGGTCTCTTAACGTGCTAGTGACACCCCTGCTTTTCATTGGGGGGATGGTGCATCGTCTGCCAAGTCTTTTGCTTTCGTAGTGAGTGATTTTCGTGTGCAAGTTCGGTACTAGTCCCTCTAGGATTTTCCAGGTGTATATAATCATGTATCTCTCCCTCCTGCGTTCCAGGGAATACAGGTTTAGAAACCTCAAGCGCTCCCAGTAATTGAGGTGTTTTATCTCCGTTATGCGCGCCGTGAAAGTTCTCTGTACATTTTCTAGGTCGGCAATTTCACCTGCCTTGAAAGGTGCTGTTAGAGTGCAGCAATATTCCAGCCTAGATAGAACAAGTGACCTGAAGAGTGTCATCATGGGCTTGGCCTCCCTAGTTTTGAAGGTTCTCATTATCCATCCTGTCATTTTTCTAGCAGATGCGATTGATACAATGTTATGGTCCTTGAAGGTGAGATCCTCCGACATAATCACTCCCAGGTCTTTGACGTTGGTGTTTCGCTCTATTTTGTGGCCAGAATTTGTTTTGTACTCTGATGAAGATTTAATTTCCTCATGTTTACCATATCTGAGTAATTGAAATTTCTCATCGTTGAACTTCATATTGTTTTCTGCAGCCCACTGAAAGATTTGGTTGATGTCCGCCTGGAGCCTTGCAGTGTCTGCAATGGAAGACACTGTCATGCAGATTCGGGTGTCATCTGCAAAGGAAGACACGGTGCTGTGGCTGACATCCTTGTCTATGTCGGATATGAGGATGAGGAACAAGATGGGAGCTAGTACTGTGCCTTGTGGAACAGAGCTTTTCACCGTAGCTGCCTCGGACTTTACTCTGTTGACGACTACTCTCTGTGTTCTGTTAGTGAGGAAATTATAGATCCATCGACCAACTTTTCCTGTTATTCCTTTAGCGCGCATTTTGTGCGCTATTACGCCATGGTCACACTTGTCGAAGGCTTTTGCAAAGTCTGTATATATTACATCTGCATTCTTTTTGTCTTCTAGTGCATTTAGGACCTTGTCGTAGTGATCCAGTAGTTGAGACAGACAGGAGCGACCTGTTCTAAACCCATGTTGCCCTGGGTTGTGTAACTGATGGGTTTCTAGATGGGTGGTGATCTTGCTTCTTAGGACCCTTTCAAAGATTTTTATGATATGGGATGTTAGTGCTATTGGTCTGTAGTTCTTTGCTGTTGCTTTACTGCCCCCTTTGTGGAGTGGGGCTATGTCTGTTGTTTTTAGTAACTGAGGGACGACCCCCGTGTCCATGCTCCCTCTCCATAGGATGGAAAAGGCTCGTGATAGGGGCTTCTTGCAGTTCTTGATGAACACAGAGTTCCATGAGTCTGGCCCTGGGGCAGAGTGCATGGGCATGTCATTTATCGCCTGTTCGAAGTCATTTGGCGTCAGGATAACATCGGATAGGCTTGTGTTAATCAAATTTTGTGGCTCTCTCATAAAAAATTCATTTTGATCTTCGACTCTCAGTCTGGTTAGCGGCTTGCTAAAAACTGAGTCATATTGGGACTTGAGTAGCTCACTCATTTCCTTGCTGTCATCTGTGTAGGACCCATCTTGTTTAAGTAGGGGCCCAATACTGGACGTTGTTCTCGATTTTGATTTGGCATAGGAGAAGAAATACTTTGGGTTTCTTTCGATTTCATTTATGGCTTTTAGTTCTTCCCGCGATTCCTGACTCCTAAAGGATTCTTTTAGCTTAAGTTCGATGCTTGCTATTTCTCTGACCAGTGTCTCCCTGCGCATTTCTGATATATTGACCTCTTTTAGCCGCTCTGTTATTCTTTTCCGTCGCCTGTAAAGGGAGCGCCTGTCTCTTTCTATTTTACATCTACTCCTCCTTTTTCTTAGAGGAATAAGCCTTGTGCATACATCGAGTGCCACCGAGTTAATCTGTTCTAGGCATAAGTTTGGGTCTGTGTTGCTTAGTATATCTTCCCAGCTTATATCGGTTAGGACTTGGTTTACTTGGTCCCACTTTATGTTTTTGTTATTGAAGTTGAATTTGGTGAATGCTCCCTCGTGACTAGTCTCATTTTGTCGGTCTGAGGCTCCACGCATACATGTCTGAACCTCAATTATGTTGTGATCTGAGTATATTGTTTTTGATATGGTGACATTTCTTATCAGATCATCATTGTTAGTGAAGATGAGGTCTAGTGTATTCTCCAGTCTAGTAGGCTCTATTATTTGCTGGTTTAAATTGAATTTTGTGCAGAGATTTAAAAGCTCGTGTGAGTGTGAGTTTTCATCAGAGCTGCCTCCTGGTGTTATTACTGCAACAATATTATTTGCTATATTCCTCCATTTTAGGTGCCTACAGGCTCTGTAAAGCACATT
>NW_027199554.1:0-25000 GCF_038502225.1 Cherax quadricarinatus | reverse complement strand
CAGTGTTATCACAGTGTTATCACAGTGTTATCACACAGTGTTATCACACAGTGTTATCACAGTGTTATCACAGTGTTATCACACAGTGTTATCACACAGTGTTATCACACAGTGTTATCACAGTGTTATCACAGTGTTATCACAGTGTTATCACACAGTGTTATCACACAGTGTTATCACAGTGTTATCACAGTGTTATCACAGTGTTATCACAGTGTTATCACACAGTGTTATCACACAGTGTTATCACAGTGTTATCACAGTGTTATCACAGTGTTATCACAGTGTTATCACACAGTGTTATCACACAGTGTTATCACAGTGTTATCACACAGTGTTATCACACAGTGTTATCACAGTGTTATCACAGTGTTATCACAGTGTTATCACAGTGTTATCACACAGTGTTATCACAGTGTTATCACAGTGTTATCACAGTGTTATCACAGTGTTATCACAGTGTTATTGTGCACAAATGAGAAAGAAATAAAAGTATCATAAAAAAATATTATGTACCTGGAGTTTACCTGCAGAGGGTTTCGAGGGTGAACGCCCCCGCGGCCTGGTCTTAGACCAGGCCTCATGGTGGATCAGGGCCTGATCAACCAGGCTGTTACTGCTTGCCACACGCCAACTGACTTACGAACCACAGCCCGGTTGGTCAGGTACTGACTTTAGGTGCCTGTCCAGCACCTTCTTGAAGACAGTCAGGGGTCTATTGGTAATCCCCCTTATGTATGCTCGGAGGCAGTTGAACAGTCTTGGGCCCTTGACACTTACTGTGTTGTCTCTCAGTGTACTCGTGGCGCCCCTGCTTTTCATCGGGGGAATGTTGCATCTCCTGCCGAGTCTTTTGCTGTCATAGGGAGTGATTTTCGTGTGTAGGTTTGGTACCAATCCATCCAGGACCTTCCAAGTGTATATTATCATGTATCTCTCTCGCCTGCGGTCCAGGGAATACAGATCAAGGACCTTCAACCATTCCCAGTAATTTAGGTGCCTTATCGTACTTATGTATGCTGTGAAAGTTCTTTGTACACTCTCCAGGTCTGCATTGTCGCCAGCCTTGAAGGAGGCCGTTAGTGTACAGCAGTATTCCAGCCTAGAGAGCACAAGCTATTTGAAGATTGTCACCTAAATGCATTATTTATGAACGAGCCTCAAAACCCTGTCAGTATATGCCAAATTTCTAACATAGCCCTAACTCCATTGTACTTTTAAAAAAACAATTGACAACATGCACCAGTCCCAGACTCATGGAACTCCACGTTTATCAAGAATTTCAATACACCTCTTTCACATGCCTTAAGTATGCCAAGGAGAGGGAGCATGGACACAGGTGTCATTCCACAGTCGCTAAAAACAACAAACAAAGCCCCACTCCATAAAAGTGGAAGTAAAGCAATTGCAAAGAATTATAGACCGATATCACTAACATCCCACACTATAAAAACGCTGAAAGAGTTTTAAGAAGGATGATCACCAACAAGCCTATCCCAACTAGTAAACAATTATGACATGGTCCCCGAGGTAATGGAGGACAAACTGAATGCAGATGTACTATACACAGACTTTACGAAAGCCTTCGTGAAGTGTGCTCATGGTGTAGTAGCGCACCATATGCGTGCTACAAGAATCAGTGGAAAAGTGGACAGATGGATCTTCAACTTTCTAACCAAATGAACACGAAGAGTAGTGGTAAACAGAGTTAAGTTGGAGGCTGCCATAGTGAAGAACTCTGTTCCACACTACTCGCCCCTATCCTATCCTGTTCCTTATCCTCATATTAGACATGGAAAGAGATATAAACCACAGCACAAATTTCCATTAATCTGTTATGGAAAAACTTTATGAAATAATATCTAGAACGGAGTATAATATAACCTCTAACTACACAACAGAACGAGGAAGTAACATGAAGGACTGGGAGTGTTAATGTCAGAGGATCTCACCCTCAAGGATCACAACAGTGTCACTATCACATCTGCAAAGAAAATGATAGGATTGATAATGAGAAATCTGAAAACAAGGAATACCATGTCAGTAATTATTATTTTTATTCATTGGTTCTCTCTAGGCTGGAATGCTGCTGCACACTAGCAGCACCATTCAAAACAGATGAAATTGCAGATCTATAGAATGTACAGAGAACCTTCACTGCACATACAAGTTTACTCAAGTACCAAAATTACTGGGAATGTTTGGAGTCTCTTGACTTGTACTCCCTGGAACATAGACGAGAAAGATACATCATAATCTGCATATAGAAAATCCAAATGTTTCCAAATCTGCAAACGAAAATCACTTCATATGAAAGGAAAACACTAGACAGACTGTGCAACATATCCCCATTGAAAAGCAGGGGCGCCATGAGTACACTAAGATACAACATAAGTGTCAGGGGCCCAAGGCTGTTCAACAGCCTTCCAACATGCATAAGAGATGTTACTAACAGACCCCTGGCTGTCTTCGAGAGGCAGCTGGATAGACACCTAAAGTTAGTACCTGACCAGCCGGGCTGTGGTTCGTATGTTGGATTGTGTGCGGCCACCAGTAACAGCCTGGTTGATCAGGCCCTGGTCCACCGGGAGGCCTGGTCATGGACCGGGCCGCGGGGGCGTTGACCCCCCGGAACACCCTCCATGTAGACTCCATCCCCCCGACCTCCAGGTCTCCCTTCCTCTCTAACCTGCCTCCCTCTTACCCTGCCTCCCTCTCTACCCTGCCTCCCTTTTACCCTGCCTCCCTCTCTACCCTGCCTCCCTCTCACCCTGCCTCCCTCTCTACCCTGCCTCCCTCTCACCCTGCCTCCCTCTCTTCTCTGCCTCCCTCTCACCCTGCCTCCCTCTCTACCCTGCCTCCCTCTCACCCTGCCTCCCTCTCTACCCTGCCTCCCTCTCGCCCTGCCTCCCTCTCTTCTCTGCCTCCCTCTCACCCTGCCTCCCTCTCTACCCTGACTCCCTCTCACCCTGCCTCCCTCTCACCCTGCCTCCCTCTCTACCCTGCCTCCCTCTCTACCCTGCCTCCCTCTCACCCTGCCTCCCTCTCTACCCTACCTCCCTCTCTACCCTGACTCCCTCTCACCCTGCCTCCCTCTCACCCTGCCTCCCTCTCTTCTCTGCCACCCTCTCACCCTGCCTCCCTCTCTACCCTGACTCCCTCTCACCCTGCCTCCCTCTCACCCTGCCTCCCTCTCTTCTCTGCCACCCTCTCACCCTGCCTCCCTCTCTACCCTGCCTCCCTCTCACCCTGCTTCCCTCTCACCCTGCCTCCCTCTCACCCTGCCTCCCTCTCACCCTGCTTCCCTCTCACCCTGCCTCCCTCTCACCCTGCCTCCCTCTCTACCCTGCCTCCCTCTCACCCTGCTTCCCTCTCACCCTGCCTCCCTCTCTACCCTGCTTCCCTCTCACCCTGCCTCCCTCTCACCCTGCCTCCCTCTCACCCTGCCTCCCTCTCTTCTCTGCCTCCCTCTCACCCTGCCTCCCTCTCTACCCTGCCTCCCTCTCACCCAGCTTCCCTCTCACCGTGCCTCCCTCTCTCCCCAGCTTCCCTCTCACCCTGCCTCCCTCTCACCCTGCCTCCCACTCTACCCTCACACCATCATGGTCGTGTTAACCCATCATTCACGTCTTCTCCCTCAGTCAACATGAGTCACTCTTCATCCGCTTATTCCTCATCTCTCTCATCCTTACAACACTTCTCTCCTTCAAGTGGTGAGCCAGCCAGAGCATCGTGTGTGTCAGATTTTAGTGGCCGGAGGATCGAGTCTACACCACTCACGACTCTGAATGACTAACGCACGCACATATTATATATATATATATATATATATATATATATATATATATATATATATATATATATATATATATATATATATATATATATATATATATATATATATATATATATATATATATATATATATATATATATATATATATATATATATTTATATATAAAACAACCTCTGGGAAAATATAGTGAAATTCCCTGGTATTTGATATCATTTTAATATTCACTCTGTCAGACACTGGAACATAATGGTATCTTGGTACAGAACATATGGAATGTTTATTAAGGAAACTTGTCGCCACACAGTGGCTTCATCAGTCTGATACAAAGCAGAAAGGGGGTAAGGAGAGTAGGAGTTTGAGGTAATCAGTCCCTCAGCCTGGAATCGATGTGTTTAGTCCATCAATTTTGTAGAAAGTACAGCATATGGCCGGAGAAGTGGCTTATATACTGTAGTCAGGTGAGTGGAAACAGGAGGAGGCGGAGTCACAGTGAGACCATCCACTAGTGTAAGTAGGTCTTCGTCCGAAGGTTGGACAAGTGCTGAAGAATTCCTTGAATCAAGATCCCATGATGTAGCAGTGTCTGACAGACGTTATAAATGATTTTCAAAACTATTTATCAATTACATCCGTTCCATTATGATGTGGATGTGCTGATCGAGGACATGTCAAACATAGATAAAATAAATACGGAACTGCGAAGAACGGCCAACCGGGAGAAGAAATGGAGAATCACCACCAATACAGATAAGGTCCTAATCAGCACAATCGTATGTTATGCCACAACAACGGTAAACATTGCGAGTATCTCCTTCAGAGATTAGATTAGATTTTGCCACCGAAGTGGCTAGTTTATTGTGCACCCCATATCCATCCTGTGGACGGTAGCGCGAGAGCATATGGATACACAAAAGGCCTAGGAACTAGGCCCCAAAGGGTTAACAGGAATACATATCTATAGTTCACTTATCTGTTACAAGCAAATTTAGGAAATTTGCTTAGTATATCTGGTATCTTATTTTCATTAATAAGATATCTTGACATGTCACATAGGTTATTATACTGTCTGTCTCTGTATTCCTCAATAAGTGGACAATTAAGCACATAGTGTTCAAGAGAGTGACCATATGCCTGATCACATAATTTACATTTAGTTTGATCATCATCTGTGTGTCTCCCAAACTGCCAGAAGTACTTGTAACCAAGCCTAAGCCTGGCCACTACAACATCAGTCAGTCTGTTCACATTGCAAGTTGCTCCATAAACATACTTATCTACGTTCATGTTATCATAGTGGGTTATAGATCTACTCAGGCTTCTAACTGCATTCCTATAACAATCATTTTCGTTATTTACTTCTCTCCTAATATTATTCCTAATGCTAGACACAGTTATACCAAAGTTATATTCTACGTTCTCCTTCTCGATACTCTTCTTGGCTATCAGAGGCACACCTATCACCATCAAAAACCCGAATGAGATCCTGATCTATGAGGTAAACAGATTACTCCACTCTACATCACACATCTATACGAAGGCGAACTTAGAAAAAGTCCGACTTAGTCAGATATACAGGTTTAACCAGACCCTCTCTCATATCAAGAAACATCTATATAATATGATAAGACCTATGCTTGAATATCCTTGTGTGCCCATGTCACTAATAACGAAAACCAATATGTTACAGAATAAGGCTCTTCGCTTTATCACAGGCAACAGACTGAGGGACAGTCAGAATGCTACGTCTACATATCCAACAGGAAGTCGACGCAATTCAATTCAATTCAAGATTATTCTCTATAAGGGTTACAATGTGGGGTTTACAGGTTTTGGGTATTGTGTGGTTTACATGTTATAAAATACTAATTACAGAGGGGGCCACTAGGACACCTAGCATGGCTAGGCATTTCGGGCAGACTTAGATTAATTCTTAACATTAAATCCTTACAGATTATGGTATTAAGGCTAAGTGACTACATCATAATTTGTGAGTTTAGCAATGTGAATGCTTTTGTTTTGGCACAATACAAGGCTTGATGAACTAAAGAAGCGACAAGTATCTAACAATAACAGCTTTATATATCAGACAGAAAATCCTCCCGAACTAACATCACTGACTGCGATCTTCTCACTTACCATCCTACTGTATCAACATTATGAGACATCAAGTACAACATTGTTGCTGCCATCATTAAGTTTTTTCTCTCACTGAGTTGTAATATGATTTCTCTTTTTGTGAACAGTAAGAAATTCTGTGGGTAGTGAGTGCAGAACTGTGGGTAGTGACTGCAGCACTGTGGGTTGTGAGTGCAGCATCTGTATGTAGTGAGTGCAGCACTGGGGGTAGTGACTGCAGCACTGTGGGTAGTGAGTGCAGCATCTGTATGTAGTGAGTGCAGCACTGGGGGTAGTGACTGCAGCACTGTGGGTTGTGAGTGCAGCAACCACATCTGACTCGATGCATTCAACTTCACACTCCAACATGAACAATTTGAAGTACTGAATGAGTCCATAACCAGAAACAATGGGATGAATCTGGGAGGCAGAAAATGCAACAAGAATGCTTACAAATGCCTTTTTTTACGAATAGAATTATAACAGAATGGGATAAACTACCGGCTAATGTTGTAGGCGCCAAGACATCAACACACCTCCCCACAAGACCAACAGGATGTCTCTCCAACAGAGTCCTACATTTCATACACAAGGAGGACTTCCCAAGACCAAAGATCCTGAGTGATCTCCCTGAAGAGAAGACTGGGTGACCCCAGAGGTATTCTATATTCAAGACTGATAAAAACATCCTTACACTGGATACCGTAAATCTAACCTAGTTACATCTGAAAACTAACTACGGCAGGACACTGTCTCCTGGAGCTGACAACCTTCTCCAGGAGGCGCCTCACATCTTAACATCTCGCCCAAACATCTAGCTGAAACATCTCGCCCAAACATCTAGCCGAAACATCTCGCCCAAACATCTAGCTGAAACATCTTCCCCAAACATCTAGCCGAAATAACTTGCCTCTCGCGCTGCAAAAAAATGACAGTTACAAAAATATAACTAACATCAATTCACAGTCATACAGGTATGTATCTTGTGTACAAGTGTGTCTGTGATGGCTGGTGTTATGCATAACACAACACACACACCTTTATTAATGTACGCCGAAGTGGATGGGCCAATTATTACCCCTTCTCCTTACCTACCCTTCCTCCACAAATATTACTCCCTCTCCTCACCTACCCCTTCTCCATAATTCGTCCTTACTTATCCTTTTTCCTCCTCATATATATATATATATATATATATATATATATATATATATATATATATATATATATATATATATATATATATATATATATGTGTGTGTGTGTGTTATGGAAGGGGAAGAGGGAATAAAAATGTATAAATTCGAGTGGCTAACGCTTTCGCTTCACACGGCGAGGGTGTGGTCACAGAGGTGCCTGTGCTAACCTTCCTATGGTGTAGAAATATACCTAGTTGGACGAATCTTATTGTGGTTAGCTGGTCTAGTGGCTAACGCGACGGGCTGGAGTTTTGAGACTCTCTGACCGCGGGTTCAATCCCGGCCGGTGTATGATTTGGTCTGAGTTCGATTCCCAGCCAGAGTAGAAACATTGGACGTGTTTCTTTCCACCTGTTGTCTATGTTCCCCATCAGTAAAATGGGTACCTGGGTGTTAGTGGACTGGTGTGGGTCGCATCCTGGGACACTGACCTAATTTGCCCGACATGCGGAGCACATGTACTTGTAGTAAATAAAGATAATATTAAAATAATATAATATAAATTCAAGGATCATGTGGATTAAAATAAGAGTCGGATGCAAAAAGTGGGTCATAATAAGCGTGTATGCACCTGGAGAAGAGAGGAATGTAGAGGAGAGAGAGAGAGATTTTGGGAGATGTTAAGCGAGTGTGTAGGAACTTTTGAACCAAGTGAGAGAGTAATTGTGGTAGGGGACCTGAATGCTAAAGTAGGAGAAACATTTAGAGAGGGTGTGGTAGGTAAGTTTGGGGTGCCAGGTGTAAATGATAATGGGAGCCCTTTGATTGAACTTTGTACGGAAAGGACTTTGGTTATAGGTAATATACATTTTAAGAAAAAGAGGATAAATAAGTATACAAGATATGATGTAGGGCATGATGACAGTAGTTCGTTGGACTATGTATTAGTAGATAAAAGACTGTTGAGTAGACTTCAGGATGTACATGTTTATAGAGGGGCCACAGATATATCAGATCACTTTCTAGTTGTAGCTACACTGAGAGTAAAAGGTAGATGGGATACAAGGAGAATAGAAGCATCAGGGAAGAGAGAGGTGAAGGTTTATAAACTAAAAGAGGAGGCAGTTAGGGTAAGATATAAACAGCTATTGGAGGATAGATGGGCTAATGAGAGCATAGGCAATGGGGTCGAAGAGGTATGGGGTAGGTTTAAAAATGTAGTGTTAGAGTGTTCAGCAGAAGTTTGTGGTTACAGGAAAGTGGGTGCAGGAGGGAAGAGGAGCGATTGGCGGAATGATGATGTAAAGAGAGTAGTAAGGGAGAAAAAGTTAGCATATGAGAAGTTTTTACAAAGTAGAAGTGATGCAAGGAGGGAAGAGTCTATGGAGAAAAAGAGAGAGGTTAAGAGGGTGGTGAAGCAATGTAAAAAGAGAGCAAATGAGAGAGTGGGTGAGATGTTATCAACAAATTTCGTTGAAAATAAGAAAAAGTTTTGGAGTGAGATTAATAAGTTGAAGAAACCTAGAGAACAAATGGATTTGTCAGTTAAAAATAGGAGAGGAGAGTTATTAAATGGAGAGTTAGAGGTATTGGGAAGATGGAGGGAATATTTTGAGGAATTGTTAAATGTCGATGAAGATAGGGAAGCTGTGATTTCGTGTATAGGGCAAGGAGGAACAACATCTTGTAGGAGTGAGGAAGAGCCAGTTGTGAGTGTGGGGAAAGTTCGTGAGGCAGTAGGTAAAATGAAAGGGAGTAAGGCAGCCGGGATTGATGGGATAAAGATAGAAATATTAAAAGCAGGTGGGGATATAGTTTTGGAGTGGTTAATGCTTTTATTTAATAAATATATGGAAGAGGGTAAGGTACCTAGAGATTGGCAGAGAGCATGCATAGTTCCTTTATATAAAGGCAAAGGGGACAAAAGAGAGTGCAAAAATTATAGGGGATAAGTCTGTTGAGTATACCTGGTAAAATGTATGGTAGAGTTATTATTGAAAGAATTAAGAGTAAGACGGAGAATAGGATAGCAGATGAACAAGGAGGCTTTAGAAAAGGTAGGGAGTGTGTAGACTAAGTGTTTACAGTGAAACATATGGGTGAACAGTATTTAGATAAGGGTAAAGAGGGTTTTGTGGCATTTATGGATATGGAAAAGACGTATGACAGTGTTGATAGGGGGCAATGTGGCAGATGTTGCAGGTGTATGGTATAGGAGGTAGGTTACCGAAAGCAGTGAAGAGTTTTTACGAGGATAGTGAGGCTCAAGTTAGAGTATGTAGAAGAGAGGGAGATTATTTCCCAGTAAAAGTAGGCCTTAGACAAGGATGTGTGATGTCACCGTGGTTGTTCATTATATTTATAGATGGAGTTGTAAGAGAAGTGAATGCGAGGGTCTTGGAAAGAGGTGTGGAGTTAAAAGATAAAGAATCTAAGACAAAGTGGGAGTTGTCACAGTTGCTCTTTGGTGATGACACTGTGCTTTTGGGAGATTCTGAAGAGAGGTTGCAGAGGTTGGTGGATGAATTTGGTAGGGTATGTAAAAGAAGAAAATTAAAAGTGAATATAAGAAAGAGTAAGGTTATGAGGGTAACAAAAAATAGGTAACGAAAGATTGGATATCAGATTAGAGGGAGAGAGTATGGAGGAGGTGAATGTATTCAGATATTTAGGAGTGAAGAATTCTCTTGATACAGGGAATTATTCATTTGCCTAACCTATAGTCATGACCTACTTCCACATGTAGATTTGTCCACTGTGATATCGCCTGCGACTGCTTCACCTCACCTGTCTACAGTATATAAGCCACTTCCAGCATATGCTGCATTTTTTCAAGACTGGTGGACTTATTACATCGACTCCAGACCGAGGGACTGATTTCCTCAAACTCCTCCTGTTCTTCACCATTCTTCTTTGTATAGGACTGATGAAACCACTGTGTGATGAAACGTTTCCCCAGTAAAGATACCCAGGTGTTGCACATAAGTCTAATTTATCAACTTGTCTGTGAATTATGTTAGTTTAAGGAAAGATGCTGGCCCTGTAGTGGGTCTTACTCGACCAAGGACTGCTTGGATAAACTGAAGAAAGGTGAAGGTATGGAATCTCAGTATTCGAACTGTGGTAAAAAAGCGTCATGCGTGGAGCCTGCACTGCCCAGAGAGGCTCTGACATGTAAGGGCACCATGGAAAAGCCTGGTTGTCCACCTTCCAACATCAAGTAGAGCCCTTACCACTGAACAACAGCCTCATCCACTGGAAGCTACACTAACATGGAATCCAGGGCCATTTCCCCGGCCACAGCGACGAAGAGAGCAAGGAAGCAACAGTGTAGCGCCCTTGCTCAGTCAGCTTCCAATTCTTCTGCTCAAACTCCCACCCCGACAACGGCAGCCAACGGGCCCCCATACTGCAAGAACACACTACAGCCAAAGCGTCAACCCTAGCACCACAAAAGTCACCAGCGAGGAGCTGTTCCCCAGGGAGGCGAAAGAAAACCATGAGCCATCAAATGATGTTGACAAATACGTGTTTTACCTTACAGACTCAGAGAAAAACAAAGAGACCTTTGTAAATATATGAATGATGGACAAAACAGAGTCCATGCGTTTATTGGCATCCAGCACAGGGCCCAGAGACAATGATGGGAGCTTGATGGCCTCAGCCTCAGCTCATAGGTTGTTTGGTCGTGGGGCGCACAGGGTCTATAACAAGACTCTGATCGTGGCCACATAACGGCTGAATTAGATCGACATCTTTCAGATCTTCAGATGACCCATCTGAACACAGTTCCTGAAGAATCATTCAAACAAATCTTCGTGTGTTAGTGTGACTAGTAAATGGTTCAAATAGGACCCAAACGTCGTCGTAAGGTTCTCTCTCGTAATTGCGGGTTATTTGTGTAGTGTTCCAGTCACGGCATTATAAGAACAAGAACGTAAGAATGGAAGAACACTGCAGAAGCCCTACTGGCCCATACAAGGCAGGTCCTTATCATGCCTTTCTGTTCTTTATATGTGTAAATATTTAAAATTTATTTAAGCTTTGGCTACGTATGATACACTTGTTTTCCAATGGTCTGAAAAGGTACACAGTTATGTGCATATGAAGCATATAATGCATATTTAACCTAGGGTGAGTGTCCGGGTTCGATTCCGAGCGAGGGTAGAAACATCGGACAAATTTCCTTACACCGGTTGTCTATGTTCACCCATCAGTTTAAAACAGGTACCTGGGTGTTAGTGGACTGGTATGGGTCACATCCTGGGTGTTAGTGGACTGGTGTGGGTCGCATCCTGGGTGTTAGTGGACTGGTGTGGGTCGCATCCTGGGTGTTAGTGGACTGGTATGGGTCACATCCTGGGTGTTAGTGGACTGGTGTGGGTCGCATCCTGGGTGTTAGTGGACTGGTGTGGGTCGCATCCTGGGTGTTAGTGGACTGGTGTGGGTCGCATCCTGGGACAAAACTGACCTTATTTACAGGAACTGCTCAGCATAACAAGCGGCTTTCTATATGACTCACGAAATCGTAATGACACGATTGCAAACAAACCATACCACGGGCGGGATTTGAACCCGCGATCAGAGATATTATTATTATTATTATTATTATTATTATTATTATTATTATTATTATTATTATTATTATTATTATTATTATTATGATAAACTAATGAAGTCAAACAGTGACTTACGTCTGCTCAGAGGAGATCTCCAGCTCTTTGAGAGGAATCAATTTGATCATTAAAACTGGTACATTAAACTTACCGTTTAATCAAGCTGAAGTTTTGTTTGAGAAAAACGTATCAACACTAAGAGTTTAAAGCCAACCAGTAAATGCATTCTTTAGTTATTGGTCAGAATCCAATCGAATTTGAGGTATAGGCTCGGACCTCCGGCCACTAACATCTGACACACGCGATGCTCTGGCTGGCTCACCACTTGAAGGAGAGAAGTGTTGTAAGGATGAGAGAGATGAGGAATAAGCGGATGAAGAGTGACTCATGTTGACTGAGGGAGAAGACGTGAATGATGGGTTAACACGACCATAATGGTGTGAGGGTAGAGTGGGAGGCAGGGTGAGAGGGAGGCAGGGTGAGAGGGAAGCAGGGTGAGAGGGAGGCAGGGTGAGAGGGAGGCAGGGTGAGAGGGAAGCTGGGGAGAGAGGGAGGCAAGGTAGAGAGGAAGGCAGGGTGAGAGGGAGGCAGGGTGAGAGGGAAGCTGGGGAGAGAGGGTAAGAGGGAAGCTGGGGAGAGAGGGAGGCAGGGTAAGAGGGAGGCAGGGTGAGAGGGAGGCAGGGTAGAGAGGGAGGCAGGGTAGAGAGGGAGGCAGGGTGAGAGGGAAGCTGTGGAGAGAGGGAGGCAGGGTAAGAGGGAGGCAGGCTGAGAGGGAGGCAGGGTAGAGAGGGAGGCAGGGTAGAGAGGGAGGCAGGGTGAGAGGGAAGCTGGGTAGAGAGGGAGGCAAGGTAGACAGGAAGGCAGGGTAGACAGGGAGGTAGGGTGAGAGGGAGGAAGAGAGGGAAGGAAGGAGGTATAATAACATAACCACGACACATGATCAACACCTGGGTATCCTTGTTATAATGACCAGTATATAAACGGCCATATGACCAGTATATAAACGGCCATATGACCAGTATATAAACGGCCATATGACCAGTATATAAACGGCCATATGACCAGTATATAAACGGCCATATGACCAGTATATAAACGGCCATATCAAGGCTACGTTGGTGATCACCTCCGTCAAGGCTGAGGGACTGACTACCTCGGCTTCTACTGTCACCAGTTTGAACACCTCCAAATACCACTATACTGATGTGATGAAGTCAATGGTGGGCGAAACGTTTTCACAATAGATACCCAGGTGTAGCGCTTGTGCTTTATTTAGCTGGTCAATATTTTAGACCATTACTGCTACCATACAAGTGTTACCTCTGGACATGCAGCTGCACATCGTTCATAATCTGGCTGATCAGAAATGATTTTAAGTTATTATATTTCCTCCTCGAAGATAGATATTTCTTGGTAATTTCCCCTTATAGTTGAATAAAGGTGTTTATATTGACCATTTTCAGTAACTGATTTATTTTTAAGTGTTTGTTGTACAACTAGCTTGTTAGTGAGGCATTTTGCATTATCTTCCTTCCATTCCTTCTCTCTCTCTCTCTCTCTCTCTCTCTCTCTCTCTCTCTCTCTCTCTCTCTCTCTCTCTCTCTCTTTTACACAGGGTATTACAAGGTTAGATGTAGGGTTCTTAACTTTATTTATAAGCTAAGAGCTGTTACTGACATCAGCTCACTTTAAAGCCTTTTATTGGCCTGACATCATTTGCTTTAGAAAGTTCTCATTATCCCTTTTATCATTTTCTTCAGAGTCGTGACAATAACACTGTTGTGGTCCTGACAGTGAGATCTTCTGTCATTATCACTACTAAGTCCGTCACGACTCACGAAATCGTAATGATATGATTGCAAACGGGTCTGGAGTTTTTTTGAGACTCTCTGATCGCGGGTTCAAACCCCACCCGTGCTATGGTTAAGTCCTTCACGTTAGTGGCTAGAATTAGTTTTATACTCCATTCTAGCATTTATTTCCTCTAGTTTTCTATATCGGAGGAACTGAAATTTGCCTTCACTGAAAATAATAATATTTTCTTGGTCCCACTGGAAGACTTTGTGTATATCAGCTTGGAGATTTACTGTCCTCAGTGAATGTCACTCTGATGCACATTCTAATATCCTTTGCAAAGGATGATACAGTGCTGTGATTTATGTATCTGTATCAAATATGAGGATAAGGAACAGGATGGGGCCGAGTACTGTGCCTTGGGGAGCACAGTTTTCACCTTGACACCCTCATAACTCCGTTTATTATTACTCTTTGTTAGGTAAGACACATATGCAGCAGTTAGGTATCTTTATTTCGAAACGTTTCGCCTACACAGTAGGCTTCTTCAGTCGAGTACAGAAAAGTTGATAGAAGCAGAAGATACTTGAAGACGATGTAATCAGTCCATCACCCTTAAAGTTTTGAGGTGGTCAATCTGTCAGACACTGCAACACAAGGGTATCTTGGTACAGACCTACAATCAACTTCGACAACCTCTACTAGTGAGAACGGCTGGATTTGAGAGGGACCTGACCTCCCAACATCTGAGTTCTTACCTCTTCTAGTGACCTACGTCTCACCTGTTGGCGCTATATAAAGCTCCATCCTGTCACTTCATCTCCATATTGTTTCATTCTATGGAACAATGCTCTTCTCCAGACTGAGGGACTGACCACCTCAAAACTTTAAGGGTGATGGACTGATTACATCGTCTTCAAGTATCTTCTGCTTCTATCAACTTTTCTGTACTCGACTGAAGAAGCCTACTGTGTAGGCGAAACGTTTCGAAATAAAGATACCTAACTGCTGCATATGTGTCTTACCTAACAATCTGTCGGTATTTTATACCATTTTAATGTTCATTACTCTTTGTGTTCTATTTATTAGAACGTTGAAAATCAACCTTCCCACTTTTCCACTTAATCCTGTTGCACACGTTTTTATGCTGTTACACCATATTTGTACTTGTCGAAGGCTTCTGCAACGTCACTGTGTACATCTAAGAACATAAGAAGAACATAAGAACGAAGGAACACTGCAGAAGGCCTACTGGCCCATGCGAGGCAGGTCCAAGTCTCCTACCGGCTTAAGCCAATGCACCCAACCTAGTCAGGTCAGGTCACATTGACTTAAGGGAGGAACACGGCAACCGACCTGGTAGCACAAGCTATCAGGTCTAACTCACACCCACCCACATCTACTCATGTATTTATCCAACCTATTTTTAAAGCTACACAACGTTCTGGCCTCTATAACGGTACTTGGGAGTTTGTTCCACTCATCCACAACTCTATTACCAAACCAGTACTTTCCTATATCCTTCCTGAATCTGAATTTTTCCAACTTAAAACCATTGCTGCGAGTCCTGTCTAGGCTAGATATTTTCAGCACACTATTTACATCCCCTTTATTTATTCCTGTCTTCCATTTATACACCTCAATCATATCCCCCCTAATTCTACGTCTTTCTAGAGAGTGCAGATTCAGGGCCCTTAGTCTATCCTCATAGGGAAGGTTTCTGATACATGGGATCAACTTTGTCATCCTCCTTTGTACATTTTCCAGAGAATTTATATCCATTCTGTCTCTGCGTGTTATTTATCTTGCAGTGCATCCAAGATCGTGTCACAATGGTGCGGTAGTTGTGAGAGGCAGGAGCGACCTGCTCTAAACCCGTGCTGCCCTGAGTTGTGCAATTATTGTTAATTCATGGGGGTGGAAATCTTGTTTCGTAAAACCCTTTCAAAGATTTTGCAGTGTTGGAGGTTAGTGCTTATCAGTGTACTGTACTTTGCTGTCGCCTTTGTGGAGTGGGGCTATATCTGATGTTCTAAGACTGTAGGGTGACTCCTGTGTCTAGGTTAAGATAAGATTTCGTTCGGATTTTTAACCCCGGTGGGTTAGCCACCCGGGATAACCCATGAAAGTCAGTGCGTCGTCGAGGATTGTCTGTCTTATTTAAATTGGGGTCCTCAATCTTGTCCCCCAGGATGCGACCCGCACCAGTCGACTAACACCCAGGTACCTATTTGCTGCTAGGTGAACAGGACAACAGGTGTAAGGAAACGCGTCGAAATGTTTTCACCCTACCGGGAATCGAACCCGGGCCCTCCGTGTGTGAAACGAGAGCTTCGCCAGCCAGGCCTCTGGGTTTCCTCTCCACTGAATATTTAAGGCACATGATGGGGGGTTTCTTGCAATTCATTACGAACACGGAGTTCCATGAATCTGGGCCTGGGGCAGAGTGCATGGCCATGTTGTCGATGGCTTTTTCAAAATTAAGGGCTATGTCAAAAATTCTATTTTCCCTGGAAAACAAAACACTATCTTTGATATATATTCTGATCTTTTATTTGGATGTTATTTATCTCTCTCACAAGAGAAGGAAAAAAAAACACGAAGGTGAATTTCTGAAGAGGTTCAGCTCCCAACTGAACCTTGTCAAGACGGGCTGAAGTTGTAGAGGAAACTGAACCCCTTTCCAAGTTTTATTTTGAATTTGTTAGTTAGTTGTGAAGTGTTTCAGTTTCGGTATTTTCCACCCAAAATAATTTTTTTTTTTTTAATTTTCAGGTGTTCTGAGGGCAGCTGCAGCAGAAAACATCTGTTTATTTGGTTACTGAACCGAGGCCATGAAAATAAGAGCATCCTGTGTGTCGTGAGATATAAAAGATGAGAGAGTTTCCCGAGAAGATAAGAGGGTTGGAGACCTAATCATTAAACCAACAGAAAATAAATTTCTACCATTTGGGAATAACATCACAGAGAGAACCTGGAAGCCATGATGCTCTTGGGCAAGTGTTCTTACACATGCTACACCTGCTCATCTAGCAGAAAATACATACCAAGAACATATTCAACTCTCATGGGCGGCATTCTGGTCCTGGAGAAACGTTTGGGAAAGTCCCCTTATATCTGCTACCCCTATTCACTCAGCAGTAAACAAAAACGTACATGTTAGTCTACTGTTGTGGGCTGCATCCTGGGAAAGACGTTTTAAGGATCTACAAGGAATTAACCAACACTGTTTGCCTTCTTGCAATATCTGGTTAATAATAATCCTCAAGGAGAAAAAACAGACGGAAGGAATTCTGTTCTTTCAACCGGACATGACAGGCGAGGCTTCAAGAGATGTCCAGCAGGACCTGGATACCAGCGATATCTCTGGCACTGGAATGGCGGCGTGGGACGGATCAGGAGTACATGATCCAGTAGACAATACCAACATTATTCTAAATGATGTTGAAATGACTGTAAAAAGCAACCAGGAGGGGCGAAAAAGTGGTGGGGAAACCGGGAAGAGTTCCCACGAAACCGGGAAAACTTCCCTGGAAGACACTTTGAAAAATGAGGCCAAGGCTTTGATGGGAAATGTGGAGTGTGATAACGAGGGTGAAGGAGGCGCGGCGCGAGTACCTGACGGAGGCTGGGGGTGGTTGGTAGTTTTTGGCAGTTTTATCATCACGGTGAGTAACATCTTGTATAAACCTGCAGGACGGACACCTAGACGTTGCTGGGGGACACATGGACGCTGCTGGGGGATACCTGGACGCTGCTGGGGGCACCTGGACGTTGCTGGGGACACCTGGACGCTGCTGAGGGACACCTGGACGATGCTGGGGGACACCTGGACGCTGCTGGGGGCACCTGGACATTGCTGGGGACACCTGGACGTTGTTGGGGACACCTGGATGCTGTTGGGGACACCTGGACGCTGCTGGAGTATACCTAGACGTTACTGGGGGACACCTGGACGCTACTGGGGACGCCTTGACGCTGCTGGGGGATACTTAGACGCTGTTGGGAACATCTGGACGCTGATGGGGACATCTGGACGCTGCTGAGGACTCCTGAACGCTGCTGGGGACACCTAGAAGCTGCTAGGGGATATCTGGACGATGATGGAGATACCTGTATACTGTTGAGGACACCTGGACGCTGCTGGGGACATCTGGACGTTGCAGTCACTCTACTAATAATGACTACAATCACTCTACTAATAAATCGTCCTATACAATCATTTTCTTTGCTACTCTGTGCTGACAAACACAAGTGAAAATTTTCTTTCATTGTAGACAAGATTGGTGAACCATTCACCAATAACCTGCACATTGTTGAACTTTTAGATGACCTTTCGATCTATATTGGACTTGTTAATGGTCCAAAACGGACCGAAACGTCTTCATATGTTTGTCTCTCTTGTAAGTGCGGGTTATTTGTGTATTGTTCCAGTCACGGTATTGTGCCTTTTTAGTCTCTCTTAGTTCTATGGTATTCACTTGACAATAAATATTATGGCATCGGGCTAGATTCCTAGTCAGTGTACATCCTGCTGAGCCTTTCCACGTAGCATTAAACAGGAAACTGGGTGCTAGTAGACGTCGGTAGAATCTTCGGATACTACTAGTCCAGGTTATTTATCCGAAGGTTTACTAACACCCAGTTTACTAACACCCAGTTTACTAACACCCAGTTTCCCATG
Organism: Cherax quadricarinatus; assembly: GCF_038502225.1. Lineage (NCBI taxonomy): Eukaryota > Metazoa > Arthropoda > Malacostraca > Decapoda > Parastacidae > Cherax > Cherax quadricarinatus. The sequence continues at coordinate 6,855 of NW_027199554.1, read as the reverse complement.
TTGCCACTGGAATTCTTTTAATCCTGTGATACGACTTACAATCCCAAACATTCAGATACCTATTTACTATTAGGTAATCCGTAGGTGATTGATGTATGGAGGCTTGTTCATGCATCTCTGCGTACCTGGGAATGAGCTAGGTAGTGGTAGTCTGGCCAGGATTGGGCTATGAAGTGAGCTAAGATGAACTGTGTAAAAGAAAAAGTTTGTTTTCCAGTTACTGGTGCCTCTACTGGGTCCTTGCTTCGGTGTACTCTTCTCCAGTTACCTGCTTGAGGCCGGGAGCTCGTCAGCTACTACAGCCTGGATCTTCAACGTCCAGTGCTTCATCTGGAACATGATGGGGCTTATTGTCAGGCCGCTGGTGAAGGAGTTTGGCTGGAGGAATATTGCCTTCCAGGGAATCCTCCTCACCTCAGCCTCTGTTATCATCTCCGCCTTCGCTCCCTCACCAGTGTTCTTGTTCTTCTCCTTCTCGTTACTCAGTGGTAAGTGCTTCTCCTTGTTACACAGTGGTAAGTTCTTTTCCTTCTTGTTACATAGTGGTAAGTTCTCCTCCCTGACTTTACTCAGTGGTAAAAGTGCCACCTACTTCACGCTCGGTTTACATTTTTCTCGTCCAGTACACAAATATCCCTCACATAAAAGAATGAAAATTATGACATTATTATTATTATTATTATTATTATTATTATTATAAAAAAGAAGCGCTAAGCCACAAGGGCTAGCGCTTCTCCTATGAAGCCAGTGGCTTCTTGAGTCCAGTACAGAGAATAATATACTCCTCTTCATCTTCCTTTGTTTTTCTCTGTATTGGACTAAAGAAGCCACTGGTTGGCCACGTTTCCTCAATAAAGATTCCCAAATGTTGCACAAGGTGTCTCAATCTTCAAGCTACAAGTCCTTGTCCCCTTGAGGGTGTTGAACTCCATCTGGACTGTTTGGAGAGGAGGAAGGAGAGGGTTAAGTTATAGCTCGAAGGTCTTTTGAAAGAGTTGAGCTGTAGCTCCTCCGCCAATTGAGTTTTTCAGGTGCAGTTACTAGATATACATAGATTATGATACATGAGGTAGCTACAGTACCTCTGTTAATAGGACACAATATGTGGTTTACGGCATTTTATTGAGTTAGGCGGTACTTTGGTATACCTGGAATATACCTGGAGAGGGTTTCGGGGATGAAAGCCTCCTTTGCTCGGTCTGTGACCAGGTGCTAGTACAAATGTTGTATTGACACGAATTTATAATTTTGCAGGACTAGGTGGAGGCTTGGCGGTGTGTATGTCCTTCATCCTGGTACCTATGTACTTCGATCGTAGACGAGGGCTTGCTAACGCTATAATGATGGCTGGGGTGTGCACGGGGCAGATCGTGGGTCCTCCCTTCGTGCGCCTGCTGCAGGAGCAGTACACTTACAAGGGCGCCACTCTCATCCTGGGCGCCATCATGCTCAATGGACTCGTGGGTGCTGCGTTTTACCATCCAGTTGAATGGCACATGAAGCCAGCGAGGAACGATCCCTTGTTGCCAAAAGTAAATGTCAATTCGTTAAACGACGGGGTTGCAGCAGATGAAACCTCCAAGAAGTATTTCTTGATTGCTAACGGTGAGAAGGAACCAGGATGGTCAGAATCCTTGTGTCGTGTGAGAACATTGAGAGAGGATGGCACTTACCAATCCAGTGAGTGCCTCAAGGCCTCACACACAGAGAGTGTGACGCTTTCATTATCCTCGTTGTGTAAACCAGCTCTCAGTGCCCCTGTGAGTCAGTCTGCGAAAGAAAGAGTAAGAAGAAACAGGAGTGAGCAAGTAGGCTTCGCAACACTCATACTGTCAGTGGCTCGGAACACAATTAATAACTTGAAAATCTTCCGCTCACCACGAGCAGTTATAATATCCTTCGGGTGCACGTTCTTCCTTAATGGTTACTACAACTTCTTAATGATGGTTCCCTTCGCTATGCAAGCAAGTGGACGCACACTGCAGGACTCTGCGTGGTGCATATCAGTGTCAGGAGTCTGCCATCTCGTAGCCAGGACGCTGATCTCAGTACTCTCTGACTGGTCGAGGTTCAATATGAGACTTGCATACATGGCTGGCCTTGCTTCCACCGCCTTTACTATTCTGGGTAAGCCACAGATATGTATGTTTAACAAAAGGATGTTCTATTTTCTATTGAAGTTGCTTTGAATATTTAATCCCAATTTTGTTGGTATAATGTTTGTTAGGAAACAGGACAAGTGACCAGCAGCCGGAGCTTTTGGTCATCAGACGAAGGCCTTCCGCTGGCTTACCGGTCCACCCTTTTAAAAAATATGGTCATAGCAGTAAATAATAATTCAAATTAAAGGAGTTGCATATATTTATATGTTTGTGTCTGCAAGATTCCTTGTAAAATATGCGATAAAGTTTATTACGGTCAAACTGGTAAAAATCTCGAACTAAGATTAAAACAACATAAATATAGCATTAGAACTGGACAAGATTCCAATGCTCTATTTATTCATGTAAGAGATTTTAACCATCCAATTGATTTTCAAAAAGTTGAGAAAGTAGTATCAAGCAAGTCCATGGTCGACAGGAATATAATTGAATCTTGTTTCATAAAAAAGAGTTTTGACAATAATATGAATATTGCTTTCGATTTAAAATTAATAAAATTTGGGAAGAGTTTAAGATATATTAGACAAGTAAAAAATCTTAATGCCTGAGTGGAGTACCAGGTGTGTTTCACAGAGTCGGGTGTTGTGACGTGACTGTGAGGTGTAGTCTTGCCCTTATATACCTTCCTGTTGATGTTTTGCTTTTATAGTTCCTTGATAATGTTAAAAGTCATGAAAGCGCTTAGAATTTCGCTATTCTTTCACAGTGGTTGTTCTGCACACACACACACACAACCTGAGAACAGCGTTCCGATACCTTAGTAAGGAATCGTTCAAGACACTGTACATACGTCAAGAAATTAGAGAAAGTGCAAAGGCTTGCAACTAGGTTAGTTCCGGAGCTATGGGGAATGTCCTACGAAGAAAGGTTGAGGGAAATCGGCCTGACTACACTGGAGGGCAGGAGGGTTAGGGGAGACATGATAACGACATACAAAATACTGGGTGGAATAGACAAGGTGGACAGAGACAAGATGTTCCAGAGATGAGACACAGAAACAAGGGGTCACAATTGGAAGTTGAAGACCCAGATGAGTCAAAGGGATGTTAGGAAGTATTTCTTCAGTCATAGAGTCGTCAGGAAGTGAAATAGCCTAGCAAGAGATGTAGTGGAGGTAGGAAGCATACATAGCTTTAAGACGAGGTATGATAAAGCTTATGGAGCAGGGAGAGAGAGGACCTAGTAGCACTCAGTGAAGAGGCGGGGCCAGGAGCTGAGTCTCGACTCCTGCAACAACAATTAGGTGAGTACACACATACACACACACACACACACACACACACACACACACACACACACACACACACACACACACACACACACACACACACACACACAGGGAGGGGACACAGAAACAAGAGGCCACAATTGGAAGTTGAAGACACAAATGAGTCAGAGAGATAGTAGGAAGTATTTCTTCAGTCATAGAGTTGTAAGGCAGTGGAATAGCCTAGAAAATGACGTAGTGGAGGCAGGAACCATACACAGTTTTAAGACGAGGTTTGATAAAGCTCATGGAGCGGGGAGAGAGAGGGCCTAGTAGCAACCGGTGAAGAGGCGGGGGCCAGGAGCTAAGACTCGACCCCTGCAACCACAAATAGGTGAGTACACACACACACACACACACACACACACACACACACACACACACACACACACACACACACACACACATTAAAATATCTCATATAAGAACAAACCTTGAGAATGTTTCGTAAGGAAAGTTAATCCTTATTTACTTAATAAACCTAAATGTTAATGAGACTGTCTGTGACAGACAGTCTCATTAACAGACTGTCTGTGACAGACTGTCTCATTAACAGACTGTCTGTGACAGACAGTCTCATTAACAGACTGTCTGTCACAGACAGTCTCATTAACAGACTGTCTGTGACAGACAGTCTCATTAACAGACTGTCTGTGACAGACAGTCTCATTAACGGACTGTCTGTGACAGACAGTCTCATTAACAGACTGTCTGTGACAGACAGTCTCATTAACGGACTGTCTGTGACAGACAGTCTCATTAACAGACTGTCTGTGACAGACAGTCTCATTAACAGACTGTCTGTGACAGACAGTCTCATTAACAGACTGTCTGTGACAGACAGTCTCATTAACAGACTGTCTGTGACAGACAGTCTCATTAACAGACTGTCTGTGACAGACAGTCTCATTAACGGACTGTCTGTGACAGACAGTCTCATTAACAGACTGTCTGTGACAGACAGTCTCATTAACGGACTGTCTGTGACAGACAGTCTCATTAACAGACTGTCTGTGACAGACAGTCTCATTAACAGACTGTCTGTGACAGACAGTCTCATTAACAGACTGTCTGTGACAGACAGTCTCATTAACAGACTGTCTGTGACAGACAGTCTCATTAACAGACTGTCTGTGACAGACAGTCTCATTAACAGACTGTCTGTGACAGACAGTCTCATTAACAGACTGTCTGTGACAGACAGTCTCATTAACAGACTGTCTGTGACAGACAGTCTCATTAACGGACTGTCTGTGACAGACAGTCTCATTAACAGACTGTCTGTGACAGACAGTCTCATTAACAGACTGTCTGTGACAGACAGTCTCATTAACAGACTGTCTGTGACAGACAGTCTCATTAACAGACTGTCTGTGACAGACAGTCTCATTAACAGACTGTCTGTGACAGACAGTCTCATTAACAGACTGTCTGTGACAGACAGTCTCATTAACAGACTGTCTGTGACAGACAGTCTCATTAACAGACTGTCTGTGACAGACAGTCTCATTAACAGACTGTCTGTGACAGACAGTCTCATTAACAGACTGTCTGTGACAGACTGTCTCATTAACAGACTGTCTGTAACAGACAGTCTCATTAACGGACTGTCTGTGACAGACTGTCTCATTAACAGACTGTCTGTGACAGACAGTCTCATTACCAGACTGTCTGTGACAGACAGTCTCATTAACAGACTGTCTGTGACAGACAGTCTCATTAACATACTGTCTGTCTCAACCTGAAAAATCACTCCCTGTGAAATCAAAAAAACTCGGCAGACGATGCCCCTCAGGGAAGGTTCCTTGATCTTGGTGAGGGGCTCTTGATCCGGGGAACTTGATTTGTGTTCCAGTTCCCCAAATTGAGTCTGAATACCTTCCATCCCCCCATATGCACTGTATAATCCCTACGGGTTTAGCGCTTGAAACTGACCCCTGGTTGTCTTCAAGCAGGCACTGGACAGGCACCTATAGTCAAACAACCGGGCTATGGTTCGTATGTCAGTTTGCGGGCTACCAGCAGTAACAGCCTGGTTGATTAGGCTCTGATCCACCGCGAGGCCTGGTCACAGACCGAGCCGCGGGGGCGTTGACCCCTGAAACCCTCTCCAGGTATACTCCAGGTAAGCTTTAAGAAAACCTCCAGAATACTAGATCTGATTTATCAGAGCAGAGTTATAGATGCAGCAGCAGCTGTCAGCGAGGCTTTACGTCCAATATTGACATAGATGCAGCAGCAGCTGTCAGCGAGGCTTTACGTCCAATATTGACATAGATGCAGCAGCAGCTGTCAGCGAGGCTTTACGTCCAATATTGACATAGATGCAGCAGCAGCTGTCAGCGAGGCTTTACGTCCAATATTGACATAGATGCAGCAGCAGCTGTCAGCGAGGCTTTACGTCCAATATTGACATAGATGCAGCAGCAGCTGTCAGCGAGGCTTTACGTCCAATATTGACATAGATGCAGCATCAGCTGTCAGCGAGGCTTTACGTCCAATATTGACATAGATGCAGCAGCAGCTGTCAGCGAGGCTTCACGTCCAATATTGACATAGATGCAGCAGCAGCTGCTGTCAGCGAGGCTTCACGTCCAATATTGACATAGATGCAGCAGCAGCAGCTGTCAGCGAGGCTTCACATCCAATATTGACATAAATGCAGCAGCAGCTGTCAGCGAGGCTTCACATCCAATATTGACATAGATGCAGCAGCAGCTGTCAGCGAGGCTTTACGTCCAATATTGACATAGATGCAGCAGCAGCTATCAGCGAGGCTTCACCTCCAATATTGACATAGATGCAGCAGCAGCTGTCAGCGAGGCTTGACCTCCAATATTGACATAGATGCAGCAGCAGCTGTCAGCGAGGCTTCACCTCCAATATTGACATAGATGCAGCAGCAGCAGCAGCTGTCAGCGAGGCTTCACATCCAATATTGACATAGATGCAGCAGCAGCTGTCAGCGAGGCTTCACGTCCAATATTGACATAGATGCAGCAGCAGCAGCTGTCAGCGAGGCTTCACGTCCAATATTGACATAGATGCAGCAGCAGCAGCTGTCAGCGAGGCTTCACGTCCAATATTGACATAGATGCAGCAGCAGCAGCTGTCAGCGAGGCTTCACATCCAATATTGACATAAATGCAGCAGCAGCTGTCAGCGAGGCTTCACATCCAATATTGACATAGATGCAGCAGCAGCTGTCAGCGAGGCTTTACGTCCAATATTGACATAGATGCAGCAGCAGCTGTCAGCGAGGCTTCACCTCCAATATTGACATAGATGCAGCAGCAGCTGTCAGCGAGGCTTCACCTCCAATATTGACATAGATGCAGCAGCAGCTGTCAGCGAGGCTTCACCTCCAATATTGACATAGATGCAGCAGCAGCAGCAGCTGTCAGCGAGGCTTTACGTCCAATATTG
>NW_027199553.1:0-30903 GCF_038502225.1 Cherax quadricarinatus | reverse complement strand
GCAACGGTCTGGTGTTTCTTGATCATATCATAGCACTGGTGAGAAGGATGGGCCTTGGCACACACTGCACACCAGTGTGACTTAGCTGGGCATTTCCAAGCAATGTGACCCCAGCGCTGACACTTGTAGCATCTACGGTGAGGTGGTTTGTACAAGGCTATTTTGTAACTCCTGTTAAGCGCTGCACGAGAGTAGATATATGATGGTGGAGTCCCTTGGCCAATCCACTCAGCCAATATCACATCATTTGGAAGTCGACGAGGGTTTGCAACTTGATCTGACAACAGGAATTTAGGATCCAAGTACTTATTGACATTGTGGATAACAATAAGCACTTTAGGTGAACTTGGTGGGGCAGCTTGGAGTTGATGTTAGCATATTTATGAGTAAGATGTTTTTCTATGAATGTTAGGTCGTTAGTAACAAAAACGTAATTATCCTCGTTATGACGAAGTAGGTTGGTAGACAGCAACCACCCAGGGAGGTACTACCGTCCTGCCAAGTGAGTGTAAAACGAAAGCCTGTAATTGTTTTACATGATGGTAGGATTGCTGGTGTCCTTTTTTCTGTCTCATGAACATGCAAGATTTCAGGTACGTCTTGCTACTTCTACTTACACTTAGGTCACACTACACATACATGTACAAGCACATATATACACACCCCTCTGGGTTTTCTTCTATTTTCATGACGAAAGCGAATCCAAAGGTTTTCTTCTGGGTTGTCTAGTGTAGCTTCGTAAAACCATCTATACCTGACCTCAAACTCAGTGTTAGCAGGGAAATCAAACCTAACAGTTCTGTGATGGCTGTTGTTGCTCTCGTTGCTTTTTTTTTTTTTTTTTTTTTTTTTTTTTTTACACAGTGTTTGACAAGGTTTAGGATCCCTAGCTTTATTGACAAGCTATTTAAAGGTTAAGGATTCCTAACTTTATTGGCAAGCTAAGAGCTGTTACCTACATCAGCTCATTTGAAAGCATTCTTATTGTTATGAGACATACAAGTAGGGAACAGGATGAAGTTGGAGCCATCTGTGGGTCAGCATTTTCATTTGATCAACTGACTTTATCTCGTTGACATCATTATGCTGTACGAATGTACTCACCTAATTGTACTCACCTAATTGTGGTTGCAGGGGTCGAGACTCAGCTCCTGGCCCCGCCTCTTCACTGATCGCTACTGGGTCCTCTCTCTCTCTGTTTCCTGAGCTTTGTCATACCTCTTCTTAAAACTATGTATGGTTCCTGCCTCCACTACTTCACTTGCTAGGCTATTCCACTTGCTGACAACTCTGACTGAAGAAATACTTCCTAACGTCCCTTTGACTCGTCTGAGTCTTCAGCTTCCAGTTGTGACCCCTTGTCCCTGTGTCCCCTCTCTGGAACATCCTATCTCTGTCCACCCTGTCTATTCCCCGCAGTATCTTGTATGTCGTTATCATGTCTCCCCTGACCCTTCTGTCTTCCAGTGTCGTCAGTCCGATTTCCCTTAACCTTTCCTCGTACGACATTCTCTTGAGCTCTGGGACTAGCCTTGTTGCAAACCTTTGTACTTTCTCTAACTTCCTGACGTGCTTGACCAGGTGTGTTTTTTGGCCTTACCTGCTGTGTTTATTATATATATAAACACTTAGCTGATAAATGACAGCAAATCGTCTACACAGCCGCCCCTGCAGACGAGGTCTAGAAGCTGTCGAAACCATCACAACAGTGGGCTGTCAAGAGATACAATTTGTAAGTATAAATTACCCCTAGGGGGTGTTATGTCAGCATATTTCATTCGATGATGGCTGACGAATACTTACTTGTTTGGACTCAAAAGTCCACACCTTACTGCCGATTATAGGTTGATTACAAACTCCTTGTGACTCAAGAATTGCGCAATCCCCCGATCTACAAGAAATTCGTAACATACCTTGCTCTTTGTAACGTGAGCTATGGTGTTCTCAACACCTTCGACAGATATCGGTGACTTGATAGAAGCTGAAGTGTCCTTGGATGTCCACGTCTTCCATTGTCTAGGAAACGCACACTGGTACACTATGTTCAACAAGATTCGTCTTTATTGTTCACAATGTATCACAAGAGAAGCTGATCACACTTCTCTTAAGTGTTTATTGTGTTGTGTGAGACACTTTATTCACACTAACGCACAGATCAGTGTCCTTTGCTGGTTATCCTGGCGTCAGTGTCTCGTAGTAGAGTCAAAGTTAGTCTGCCAGACGCCACAGCTCTCCATGCCGTCACTGCCCCCAGCACAAAAAAAAAAAACGCTGACCTAGTACCTTGCATCCTTGTCACCTCCTCGATGAAGCAAAGCAGAATGTTTGTTTCTTGCTGTCTTAATCATAGACAACAATGTACACTATCTTTACTATGGTAATAAAGTGGGAGCAGGATTTTCCTTAATTGTCCTGCTAAGTAAGAGATGTACTGTCTCTTATAAAAATACACTTTGCAACACCGCTGCAAGGAGCAGAGGTCATTTGACCACGCATAGCATCTGTGATCAATTACTCACTCTAGCAGTAAACAAGACGCTCGCCCCTTCTGAGTGGCCCCTCAGGGCTGAGAGGGCTGAAGGGGGCTGAAGGGGGCTGAAGGGGGCTGATACCCCCTCCTGGAGAAAATTTCTCCACACTGGGGGGCGGCGGAGGTTCGCTGCAGGTGAACTATTCATCACTTAACATTAATTTAATTTTCTCACTCGCCACCACTGCTGCTTGTCTTTTCTGAACAGCTTTAGTCTGTGTGGTTTCTGGAGAATCACTAATTTTGTTTTCAACACTGTGTAATTCTAACGGCACTAGTTTATTTATTGTCCGCTTATTCACTACACCTTTGCTCAAAACATCAACTGTCCTGATGATTCCATTTGCATCAGGATATATGGTCACAATTTTTCCAAGTGGCCATTGGGACCTCGGACCATCATTGTCGATAATCACTATGTCACCAGGTCTTAAGGACTTATGATTTTCAGGAACACCAGCTCCATAGAAGTGTTCTCTCAATGAGGTGAGATAGTCTTCTCGCCAAATTTTCTCCCAACGTTCAATCACTTTATTAAGGTGTTTGAATTTACGTCTGAGTTGCTCAGGTTCGAAATAAGTAGGATCCTCTATGATTTCTTTATCATTCATGGGAGGAACAGGTTCGAGCCTTCTGCCATGGAGTAAATGAGATGGACTTAACACTTCTAAATTGTCCAGATCATCGGTAACATAAGTTAGAGGTCTGTTGTTGACTCTATTTTCTATTTCAGTCACAACTGTACGGAATTCTTCTAAGTCTATTCTCTGACGATGAAGAGTCTTCCTTAAACAACGTTTTACAATGCCGATCATTCTTTCATAAAATCCGCCGTGCCATGGAGATTTAGGAGGAATGTATCTCCAACGACATCTGCGTTGATTCAGCATCTGTTGTACTTCTGGTTGATCAAAGATCTTGCTTATATAAGCAGCACCAGCAACAAAGTTCGTTGCATTATCTGAAATCATCAGTCTGGGACATGCCCTTCTGGCTGCAAACCTTCTGAATAATTTGATAAAGGTTTCAGCAGACATGTCAGTGGCTACTTCTAGATGTACTGCTCTAGTTGTAGCACAAGTGAACAAACAGATGTACACCTTGATGGGAACTTTGTCAACTGTTTTGGTTAAAATTATTGGTCCAGTATAATCTACACCTGTCACCTCAAATGGAGTGATATGACAAACTCTTTCAGAGGGATATGGAGGTGGACCTGGATACTGACATACTCGCATATCGTAGTGACGACAAGTAATACAGTCCTTTATTTGTTTTTTCACACTTTGTCGACCTTGAGGTATCCAGTAGGATTGTCGTATATGACAAAGTGTGTCAGCTACCCCACCATGTAACACGTTACTGTGGGCGTTTTGCACAATCAGTTTTGTTAGCCAATGATTCTTGGGGATCAATATTGGATGTATGGCTTCTTTAGGTAGTGAAGAATTATGAATTCTTCCTCGACATCTTATAATCTTTTCTGAGTCGAGATAAAGTCCTAAAGAATTAATCATGACAGGTTTCTTTGGGGATTTATCTTGTGTTTCTAGAAATTTATATTCTGTAGAGAAAACATCTTTCTGTATTAGTTTCACCCAGTATTTAATGGGTTCAAGACATTCATAATCAGGTTTAATTCCTTTAATGAATTTAAAGACAAGAGCTGTAACTCTTAAGAGTTTACCCAAAGATGAGTATTTAGATCCATCAATGACTATTTCTGTTGTGTCTGCAGTATTTACACAACTTATTTCTGCTGTGTTCAAGCAGACTGTTTCTTCTGGCATAATGTGAGCTTTTTGCTGAGGCCAGTTATTTTCATTAGAGAGCCAGTTCGGTCCGTGGAGCCATAATTTATTATCCACAAATTTCTTGAGTGGGACACCACGTGACAACATGTCAGCTGGATTCTCTTGGGTAGAGACGTGAAGAAAGAGATAATCTCTCTGCATCTCTTTTATTTCTGCTACTCTGTTCTGTACATAGACCAACTTACTCTTATTATTTCTTAACCACTGGAGAACTGCCTCATTATCACTCCAGATCACGGTTTTCTCAATAGTGAGATGATCAAGTACTTTGTTGAGATAGACAGCTAATTTTGTACCTACATAGAGTGCTGTCAGTTCCAATTGTGGTACTGTTCTGACCTTCAAGGGTGCTACCCTGGCCTTTGAAGTAATTAGTGTACTTCCTTCAGCATTACTCATGTAAGCTACAGCGCCATAACCTCTGGTTGACGCATCACAGAACACATGTAATGTGTACTTGTTTCCCTCTTGACCTATTTGTCTGGGAAATTTAATTTGATGAAGTTGTTTAAACTCCTTGGATATTTCATCCCATGCTTGACTCATTTCTAGAGGCAAGTTCTCATCCCATCCAATTTTGAGTTTCCATGCATCTTGCATAAGCATTTTACCTTTTATGGTAATTGGTGAGACGAGTCCTAGAGGATCAAAACATTGTGATACCTCTGACAGTAAACTACGTTTAGTGAGTGTACTGCATGATTTATTGTTTATCCTTTTGAGACTCAAAGTATCTTCCTGTGTGTTCCAATTAAGTCCCAGCATATTGTTGCAATCAGGAATTTCAGTTTCAGGGAAATCTTCTTTGATAAGTTCCCTTAATTGCTTTGAATTTGTATTCCACATCCTTAGAGGCATATTTGCTTCTTTCATCTCCTTGTTAGCTTCTCTGTATAAGGATTTCAAATCCTCCTCTTTATTCACAGTACCTTGAAGATTGTCCACATAGAAACTTTTCTTTAAGACTTCTTTGAAGGGACTTTCAGATTTCTTCAAATGTGTATTTAGAGTAGCTTCTAGTAAGAATGGAGAGGATGTTGCACCAAATAATACTGATTTGAAACGATAAGTTTTCACAGGACTTTGAGGATCATGTGGATTTTCAGGCCACAAGAATCGAGTATAATCTCTATCTATTTCTTGTAGTCCTACTCTTAAGAAAGCCTTGGAAATATCAGCCGTGTAGGCATATGGGTTTGTGCGAAATTTCATAAGCACGTCTCCAAGCTTCTCAGTTAGTGAGGGTCCGGTCATCAGACAGTCATTAAGACTTGCTACATCTTTATTTGCACGTGCGCTGCAATTATATACAACACGTAGTGGAGTGGTTTCAGAATCTTTTCTGACTCCATGGTGCGGGAGATAATGAGCGTTTGTCTTCAACTTATCTTCGACTATTTCCTCAATGAATTTATTGTCCAACTGTTCTTGTATGATATTATCATAGACAGTCAGTAGCTCTGGATTCTTCCTGAGCTCATGTATTTGTGCTTTCATCTGTCCGAAAGCCATGCGATAATTGCTAGGCAGATGTGGTGGATTTAATTTCCATGGTAACCTAACCCAATACTGTCCATCTTTATATTTGACAGTGTCCAAATATTGGTTATAAGTCTGAGACTCTTGTGGGCTTGGTTTATTTACATCAATACCTATCGCATCTAAATCCCACAACTTATCAACTGGTTCATTCATTTCTTCCAGTAATGATAATTTTTGCTGTGGTACATGATCAGCGGTTATTCTCGTAACTAGTACATTTTCCACTGAATCAATATCAGCTTCTTTCCCACTTTGAGAGGGAATGGGACCACATATCATGTGGCCTCCTGCTGTTTTCAGCAAGTGAACATCATGTTTACTTACTATATTTTGCACAAAACAGTGATAATAATCACTTCCAATGATTAAATCAATTGGACTAATTGTGTCCGTCTGTATGTCAGGACAGGCTAACTTGACCTTAGCTGCTTTCAGTGCTGCAACTGTTTCTTTTAATCCCTGGATCTGCACAGACTTAGGCAAATCATCTACTACCACAGCTTCTACTGTCTTTTTCCTGTTTCCTAGACCAACAGTGATTTTGGCTAGGTCATATGTCTGTTTACCAGAATTATGGAAAAAACCAGCTATATCTAACTGTATTTTGGCATAGGGTTGTTTATTCAGTTTCTGCAACACTGATCTTCTTATGAAGGACCTTTGTGAGCCTTGATCAAATAGTGTTAGCACATTGGTTTTGTGTAATTTATTAGATAACTCAACTCGAGCTATCGGGAGAGCAGTTGCTTTAAACTTATCTCTCACATTTAATGCTGTTGCTTGTTGACTTCCTGATTCTGTGGAAGTCTGCTGCTGTTCAGCAAAAGTATTTGGGCATAATGCTGTATGATGCATACCCTTGCATTTAAAACACTTCTTCAGTGAGCATTTTCCTCCCTTGTGTTCACCTAAACACTTGATGCATCTTTTCAGCTGATGAACACGTTGTTTACGTGCCTCCATTGATGTGTATTGAATACAATACTGTGCCCAATGTGTTCCATCACAAAGTACACATTTTGGAGTACGTTTATGTATGACAGTCTGTTTACTGTCTATTGTATTCACAGCTTGATAAATGCCTATATGGGATTTCCCATTATGTGGTTTAGTGGGAGTAGGTATACTCTTTTTATACTGAGTTGAAGGTTTATTATCCACTGGATTTGTGGATTTTTCATCTTGTCTCGTTGCTTGCATGCATGAAACTATTGTTTGTAAACCATTGCTAATTTCCTCACAAGTGAAATAGCGTTTATTGAACATAATATTTAATCGTTCAATAGTTTGTGGTGACAACTTATCTTGTACAATACCACTGATAAACCAATCACATTGTCTTAGGTCATATTTAGCACCTAGAGATCTGAGACTATTGTCTAATGTGATTCTAAATGCCTGTAAGTCTGAATAACAATGTTTGGGTGGCTTCAAGCTTGATATTAAGACTGCATGTCTAACTCTAGCCTTGTCAGCATCAAAGTAATTGTCTGCTAAGACACGTAAGGCTATTTGATAATTACCTTTAACCACCGGAAATGACTTAATCAGTTCATAGGGTTCTCCCTTCACAAGACATTTAAGGTAATTGAACTTAGCAATCTCATCTATGTCAGTTCGTGAATTTACTATGGATTGAAAACCACTAATGAATTCTTCATAATTATGACCTTGGAAAATAGGTAATGACAATGTAGGTAAGCTTGGTAATGGGACACTTGTTGTTGTTACAGGTGTAACAGGTGTTTGACCACTAGTAGTAGGTCTCTGTGACAGAGTTTTACGGCAGATAGCCTGTACTCCTGTCCACCTTAATTGTTGATCACTAAAAGTATCCAAAACATTTTTAATTTCATCTTCAGATGGATCTGATTCAAGAAATTTATTTTCATAATGTGTATAGTCTGAATTAATTATTTCCAGACGTTGTGTAAATAATTCAAACTTGACCTCAAGATCATCAAAATCTATGTTTGTATCTTGAGTTAATCCTAGACAGACTGAAATTAGATTTTCTAATTGTGTAATCTTAGTCTGTAAAGACTGAAACTGAGTTTTCAAACAAGCCATTTTAATGGTATACTGAAAATTCTAGCACCACACTTAGAGTGTTTAAAAAACACTGTACTGCTATAAACAGCTGAGTTTTTGTTATGCTTAAGTCAGCAATAATCGAGTCAGACACTACTGACCCACTAAGCTTAACCTCAGGGTTAATGACCATGAGGGTACAGGGTACATGTGGCTGATGTTTATGGCTTAGAGTTTGCTGTGTCAGCCTGCCCATGATGATTAATCGTAAATAACGATGTTATACACTTCATTCACTATACACTATAAATGTCACTGTATAACTGTAATCACACGTGAATATTACTTACACATATATAAATTTCACTGTTAATATATATTTGAAAGCTTACACTTTATATATAAGTTCCTTTAATATAACAGGTAGATCTATAAGAAACAAACTTTAACACAATCTTGTCTCTTAATTTCTGTCTATAAACATTATAAACACTGTGTATATATACACTCAGACAAACAACATCATTTGGGTAGTTGTTGTATTAATCAGCATTTTCTCGAGATTGGAGCAGTGGTGCAGGATGTGGGTGAGTCACCCAGCTCCCGTTTTCTTTGGGTGTCCGCTGGGTGAGCGCCCGTTTTCCTTTGGGTGAACGCTGGGTGAGCGCCCGTTTTCTTTTGGCTGCCCATTCTCTGTGATTGAGTCTGGAGGGACTCATTTATACTGATTTATATTGTAAAACACTAGTTTTACAGCTTTTTTCGAAGGACCTTGGCTCATAGGTTATTTGTACACTGTAGTACAACATATTTGGACCACAGTGTGGTCTTTATCCGGTTCGAGCACGACCAAAGACTCTGTTGAGAATTTTTGGCCTTACCTGCTGTGTTTATTATATATATGAACACTTAGCTGATAAATGACAGCAAATCGTCTACACAGCCGCCCCTGCAGACGAGGTCTAGAAGCTGTCGAAACCATCACAACAGTGGGCTGTCAAGAGATACAATTTGTAAGTATAAATTACCCCTAGGGGGTGTTATGTCAGCATATTTCATTCGATGATGGCTGACGAATACTTACTTGTTTGGACTCAAAAGTCCACACCTTACTGCCGATTATAGGTTGATTACAAACTCCTTGTGACTCAAGAATTGCGCAATCCCCCGATCTACAAGAAATTCGTAACATACCTTGCTCTTTGTAACGTGAGCTATGGTGTTCTCAACACCTTCGACAGATATCGGTGACTTGATAGAAGCTGAAGTGTCCTTGGATGTCCACGTCTTCCATTGTCTAGGAAACGCACACTGGTACACTATGTTCAACAAGATTCGTCTTTATTGTTCACAATGTATCACAAGAGAAGCTGATCACACTTCTCTTAAGTGTTTATTGTGTTGTGTGAGACACTTTATTCACACTAACGCACAGATCAGTGTCCTTTGCTGGTTATCCTGGCGTCAGTGTCTCGTAGTAGAGTCAAAGTTAGTCTGCCAGACGCCACAGGGCTCCATGCAGTCACTGCCCCCAGCACAAAAAAAAAAAAACGCTGACCTAGTACCTTGCATCCTTGTCACCTCCTCGATGAAGCAAAGCAGAATGTTTGTTTCTTGCTGTCTTAATCATAGACAACAATGTACACTATCTTTACTATGGTAATAAAGTGGGAGCAGGATTTTCCTTAATTGTCCTGCTAAGTAAGAGATGTACTGTCTCTTATAAAAATACACGTTGCAACACCCCTGCAAGGAGCAGAGGTCATTTGACCACGCATACGGCATCTGTGATCAATTACTCACTCTAGCAGTAAACAAGACGCTCGCCCCTTCTGAGTGGCCCCTCAGGGCTGAGAGGGCTGAAGGGGCTGAAGGGGGCTGAAGGGGGCTGAAGGGGGCTGATACCCCCCTCCTGGAGAAAATTTCTCCACAGGGTACCTCAGCCTCACAAGTGGCTTATAGAACAGATTTTCACAAATGATTGGTATTGCAAGAAACCTCGCCTGCATGCACGTATAAAGGACTAACTTACTTGGTGTTGCAGCATATATCCTGATCTTCAACTTCCTAAGTCTAGCTTTAGCCCCTTTGGACTCCCCCTCAGAAACCACGTGCAACCGGGAGCATTAATTCCTGCAATATTCAATCGTAATTAGTGTCCTGCCTGCACCTCAGAAGTTCCTATATACAAGAGGGTATGTATCCCCTAGTATAACTATGCAGACTCAGACACTAGCTTCAGACGGCTCTGAGACACTGGTACTTACTGGGCATGCTCTCTCTGTAGCACGCCGAGCCCACAGTTAACTCAACCCACAATCTCCCAAGACACTGGCCAGAACCTATGGGAAAAGGTGAAGATCTTGTCTTACTGTATGGGCTGATGGAGGAGATCTACGGTACATCGAGGTGCCTCTACCAGATTTCCCCAGGTCTCAGATGTGAAGACACGTGGGGGCGCCGACTGCTGTTCACGGCACGTCTTGTCCAGTCGGTGTCTGTCGTAAGAAGGGTGCTATTCTGTCTTTGTGACCCGCGCCCCGCCATTCAAGCTAGGGCTGCCAGTTCTCCCTAGCTAACTTATCCTAGTGTTTGCCTACATTATCGGCCTATTACTACCTATGTTAAGGTCTTAGGTCTACTTTATCATTATCTACAGATGCCTTAGTAACCTAATATTAGTGTACTACCAGTAAAACTACCTACTCCTTCCCTGAAGAGTAAATCTATAAATTAAATAAGCTTACCAACAACCGCCAACCAGAGAATGCCTTGTTTGGGAGGGTTTTAAGGGCCGCTCGGCTCAGCCGACCAGACGGCTATGCTGGATCTGAGCTGTGGAACTATTTGGACCAAATAAATTTCCACAATATCAGTTGCTTGAGGTGGAAGAGTCAGCCTGTTACTCTTGAGTCAGCGAAACTGCCTTTATTCCATAAGAGAGAAAAGGCGGAAGAGTTGAGGTTAGAGGTGAATAACAGGGTCGAGGAAGGCACATTCATCTCTCTTGGCACAGGCAATATGGGTGAAAGTGGCACGCTGGTCGTATAGAGCCACTCAACTTCTCAAGGTCACACACTAGGTCAAGCTTCTTCTGTAGAGTTACCAGTCACTTGGTGCCTGGAAAGTGAAGGAGGCAGCAGAAATTGATTCATTATTATTGCGCTTATATCAACTCTACAACTTATTTATCTATCACAATTGATCTAATATGACAAAATACACAATATAAATAACATACAAACATGTTATATTCTCTAGAATGAATAAAATAGGCCATAATATAGGGAGTGTCAACCAGCAATATTTCAAATAAATAAATAAATACCTCTCCTTCCTATGTCGTATTCTGTGATCTTGAGTAAGAGAAAACGGAGTTTTGAAGAGGATAACTGCACTAGATCACCAGTTTTATAAGGAAACAACACAAACAAACGCGATTTTCTAGAAAAAAATTCGAGGCGGGAGTCCGGCCAGCATTCCCGGCGAATATCTGGGAAATTATTGACTTTTTTCACTATAATGAGCCTTTACTACTTAATTAAGAGGAATAATATTCACAGGAATCGTAAAATAATTATTGTTTTTAATTTTCATGGCGCACTTTTGGAAATATTCCAAATATTTTGTGATTTGTGTGGGAGTAAAGGCAGATAATTTGTAACAGTCAAAGAACTTACAAACTTTATTTTTTTGTGGTGGTCTGGTAGCTAAAACTCCCGCTTCACACACGGAGGGCCCGGGTTCGATTCCCGGCGGGTGGAAATTCTGACACGTTTCCTTACACCTATTGTCCTGTTCACCTAGCAGCAAATAGGTACCTGGGTGTTAGTCAACTGGTGTGGGTTGCATCCTGGGGGACAAGATTAAGGACCCCAATGGAAATAAGTTAGACAGTCCTCGATGACGCACTGACTTTCTTGGGTTATCCTGGGTGGCTAACCCTCCGGGGTTAAAAATCCGAACGAAATCTTATCTTATCTCTCTTATCTTACCTAAAAATAGTATTATTATTAAAAATCGTAAAAATCGTGTATCTCATTCAAGTACCAGACTTGCTGCCAGACGTGAACCAGACTTGCTGCCAGACGTGAACCAGACTTGCTGCCAGACGTGAACCAGACTTGCTGCCAGACGTGAACCAGACTTGCTGCCAGACGTGAACCAGACTTGCTGCCAGACGTGAACCAGACTTGCTGCCAGACGTGAACCAGACTTGCTGCCAGACGTGAACCAGACACGAGATGTTTTCCATTACATTGAAATAACTGACCTCCATATTAACTGCACCAGTGTTCAACGGGAAGACAACATGGCAGAAAACTGATCAACAAAACTCCAAGGAAATGACAGGTCTGTAGGACTTTTTTCCTCAGTGCCGAACGAGGGAAAGAACTGAGCATTTAAACATGGCTGACCGGCATCCAAACACCAACTGCTGCCAGACGTACAACTAGCGAAGTGAAATTCTCATCTTGACTGACGTTCATCTGTTGACAGTAGTGTTGTGATAGAAACACAGGCCTTATCTCTAGGCTTTATTGAACATAGAATCTTCATAGTACTTCTGCAACAACAAAATATAATGACTAGTACATCTAATAATGGTTTCTACAGGGATGGTGATGTCTTGCATATGTCAAGAGAAAAGTTATAACTACAGGCCACATATTTAAACTCACCATGTAATCTGCATCACTAATATATATATATAGATAGAGGAGGAGAGAATCACACACCATGTGTTGGCGCCCATGACACACACCAAACTGTTGTTGTTGTTAAGGGCCCCAAGAGGTGGTGCAGTATTATCCTGCTGCTGCTCCCCACAGGACCAGTATCACTACAATCTCCCCCTTCTAAAATGTCAGAGACAGTAATCTCCCAAACTGTTAGGTGGGCGACGTACACGTCCCGACCTTCGTAGCCCTTGAGCCTCTTCACCAGGTTCGATATTTTCCAGTGGGGTTTGATTAACTGCTGGAGCAGAATCCTCTATTTCCATAGGGGTAGTCTCAAGGGGCTTTCCAGGAGAAAACGAAGCATCTTTCACATCTATTGGTGTATCTTGAGATTCCACACTAATGGGGATTTCAACTGGGGCTAAATGTCTTGTAGATACTGTAGTCTCTTCACCATTTTGGTAGCGAATGTGAGCGTAATGTGGATTAGCTTGCAGGAGCTCTACCTCTTCCACTAAAGGATCCGTCTTGTTCATCCTACGGTGACTCTTCAGGAGAACGGGTCCAGGATGACATAACCAAGTGGGCACGGAGGCTCCCATAGAGGAACGACGTGAATAGTTGAGGAGTCTTTCATGAGGGGTTGCATTAGTAGCTGTGCACAGCAATGATCTAATAGAGTGAAGAGCATCAGGTAGGACAGTTTGCCAGTGTTGAACAGGTAGATTGCGCGACTTCAATGTCATTGTAACTGCCTTCCATATAGTACCATTGAACCGCTCCACTTGACCATTGCCTTGAGGGTTGTAGCTTGTTGTTCTGCTGCAGGCAATACCTTTGCTAGCCAAAAACTCCTGAAGTTCGTTACTCATGAACGAGGATCCCCTGTCTGAATGGATATAAGCTGGCATACCAAAAATAGAGAACAACTGTGAAAGACAACTAATAACAGTTGAAGCAGCCATATTTGTACAGGGGAATACAAAGGGAAACCTTGAATATTCATCTACTATGTTAAGGAAATACCTATTCTGATTTGTGCTTGGTAGAGGTCCTTTGAAATCTATATTCAATCTTTCGAAAGGCTGGGTGGATTTTATGAGATGAGTCTTCTCTGGCTGATGAAAGTTTGGCTTGCACTCTGCACATACTCTGCATGCTCTGATCACTTGTCGCACATCTTCCACTGAGTAGGGCATGTTCTTTGATTTGACAAAATGGTACAGGCGTGTAACTCCTGGGTGACACAAAGCCTTGTGGAGCACTGAGAGTGATTGCAAATCATGACATGCTGCTCCACAGTGGGACCTAGAGAATGCATCAGGTGAGATGTTCTCTTGACCCGGTCGGTACAGAATATCAAAGTCATAACACGATAGTTCCATCCTCCAGCGTAATATCTTGTCATTCTTTATCCTACTTTTGTGCTTCTTGTCGAACATATACATCACGGACCGTTGGTCAGTCCTTATGGTGAAATGTCTACCAGTTAAATAATGCCTCCAGTGGCGAACTGCTTCTATGATGGCCTGGGCTTCCTTTTCTACAGCAGCGTAACATTTCTCTGATCCTTGAAAAGTTCTCGAAAAGAAGGCTACTGGTCGTCCTGCCTGAGATAAGACTGCAGCAATGGCAATGTCAGATGCATCCGTTTCCACTTCGAATGGTAGGGACTCATCAATGGCTTGAACTACTGAGTTTTCAATGTCCTGTTTGAGAGTATGGAAAGCGGCTTCTGCTTCCTTTGTCACAGGAAATGTGGTAGCACTCAATGGGCAGACTTTACTTGAATAGTTGTAGATCCATTGTGAGTAATAAGCAAAGAGACCAAGAGTTCTTCGGAGTGACTTTTTGTCTTGAGGCATTGGAAGTTCCCGTAGAGGTCGTAGTCGTTCAGGGTCTGGGAATATTGAACCTCCTTCCACTACATAACCAAGGATGCTAAGCCTTTTAGTTGAAAAAGTGCACTTTTCCTCATTGTAACTGATATTTTTCTTCTTGGCGGCTTCCAAAAACTTATCAAGGTTTGCATCATGTTCCTCCTGGGTCTTGCCACAAATGGTAACATTATCTAAATACGCGTAAGTTCCCATGAGTTGCTCTTCCTGAATGAGTGAATCCATAATTCGTTGGAAGCAGGCTACCCTATTGGTGACTCCAAAAGGGACTCTGGTAAACTGATACAGGCCATCACTAGCCTGAAACGCTGTGTATGGTTTATCTTCATTCCTTATAGGGACTTGATGATAGGCACTCTGTAGATCAATTGTGCTAAACACATAGTACTGAGCAATTTTGTTCACTGTATCATCAATTCGAGGTAGAGGGTACCCATCAAGAAGTGTAAATTTGTTGATTGTCTCAGAGTAATCGATAGCCAGTCTCCGTTTCCTATAACCATCTTTAACAACAACAACCTGTGCACGCCAAGGGGAATCACTCGGTTCTATAATACCCTCCTTCAGCAGCCTCTGAGTTTCTTTCTCAATGAACATCAGATCCTCATAAGAATAGCGGCGTGACTTAGCTGATATAGGATGGCAATCAGCGGTAAGATTTGCAAACAGCTTTGGTGGGTCTACCCTTAAAGTGCTAAGTCCACAGACAACAAGAGGAGGCAGTTCACCTCCATATGTTAAGGTGACACTACCATGCAGCTTCTGAAAGTCCTGACCAAGGATAACATCAGAGCACAGTTGTGGCAGAATAGCTAAATGTACATCTTGATAATCCTTTCCATTAACTCTGAGATTTACCTTACAAAACCCTAAGGTCTGAATAGAGAGAGATGTTGATGCCATGGAAACGGTACCTGATGAGTGATGTACAGTCAAGGAGTGGCGTTTAACTAAGTCAAGGTTGATGAAACTCTCTGAGCTGCCACTATCAATAAGACCATCTACTTCTGTTCCTTTGATGAATACTTTCACAACTGCCTTTGACAGTGAATTTGGAGTAGCCGCAGAAGTTACTGTTGCTAGAGTCGCATGATCACTGGAATGTGTGGAGGCACTAGCTCTTGTTGATGCATTAGCACGACATACTTTAGCAAAGTGACCTTTCTTGTGGCATTTATGGCACATTGCTTCACGAGCAGGACACTTTGGACGTGGATGTCTTGAAAAACCACGAAAGAAACACACCGTACCTGCTGCTGCTGTCACTGAGGCAGGTTCCACAGTAACTTCATTGAAGAGTCTTGGTCAGGAATTGCAGCACTTACCACTCGAGAAGGCTGAGTGGTACTGTATACTTCAGAATTCTTCTGGGTTGAATCTAGAGCTCTTGCCTGGTCAAAGGCAGCGGCTAAGTCGAGAGTTTTATTCTCCAATAAACGCTGCCTTATTATTGGTGATTGCAGGCCACTGATAAAAGCATCCCTGATGGACTCTTCACAATACTGAGCAGCTGTCACTGCTTGGAAGTGACAGTCCTTACCTAAAATTTTCAGTGCTTGAAAGTATTCCTCTAAGGATTCATCAATCTGCTGGCGGCGAGTTGCAAGGCGATAGCGTGCAAAGATTTCATTTGTAGGTTTAATATACTGAGACTTGAGGGTTTTGATAGCATCTTCGTAGGTATTACACTCAGAAATAGCCTCATATATCTTAGGTGACACAAAATTGATGAGCAGACTTAGTTTATCTAGATCTTCTTTAGGAAGGGCTCCCAAGAAGTTTTCGAAAGTCTTAAACCAGTGCTTCCATTCCTGAGCAGCCGTTGATAAGCTGGGGTCACAGTCTAGCCTCTCAGGTTTCAGTAAACGCTCCATGTTGTGATGCAGTCTAGCGCAGGTTCACCACCAGGTAGCCCAGGATTCCATGTTCAATAAATTGTTGTGATAGAAACACAGGCCTTATCTCTAGGCTTTATTGAACATAGAATCTTCATAGTACTTCTGCAACAACAAAATATAATGACTAGTACATCTAATAATGGCTTCTACAGGGATGGTGATGTCTTGCATATGTCAAGAGAAAAGTTATAACTACAGGCCACATATTTAAACTCACCATGTAATCTGCATCACTAATATATATATATAGATAGAGGAGGAGAGAATCACACACCATGTGTTGGCGCCCATGACACACACCAAACTGTTGTTGTTGTTAAGGGCCCCAAGAGGTGGTGCAGTATTATCCTGCTGCTGCTCCCCACAGGACCAGTATCACTACAAGTAGCATCATGTCACCTGTACCACCATCATATCACCTGTACCACCATCATATCACCTGTACCAGTGATAACGAGAGGGAAACACAGGAGACATCGTCAAATCAACAGTACAAAACTCCAAGGTTATAGGACGGTTATCCCTCAGTGACAGTCGTGGGAAAGAAGTGAATAGTTAAACAGTCAAGGTTAATGTTTCAGTAGCTGACCTATATTCAGCTGACCAGTGTACAGTGAGAGAATCATAGCAGAAAATGCCAAATATATCTTTAAACTCAAGAAAAGTCAGGTTGTAGGTGGCGTTTACTTCCCTCAGTGTTTTTAAAAATGGCTGAGTCAGCAGACCAGGTCAGGCAGTCAACAACACGACACAAACCCTGATTAATGGAATTGAGGGGGATTTGGATGGCTAAAACCATTTATTAAAACTTTCTGGTCCTGCCAGAATGGAAAGGAGTTAGAAGTTAATAGGTGAAACCGGACTGTGAAGTGAGGTGGGAAGGGATGTGTGAAATAAGGGGTTAACTGAAAGGGGTGTGTGAAGTTAAGGGAAAAGTGAGCAGTGAAGAGGATTTTGAAGAAGAAAATTTACTAGTAATTCAGTTGTGATTTTTTTTTATTCGCCGTTATTCACCCGGCCCGGGTCTTTTCCAAGTAGTGGTGACCCGGCCTTGGCTCCCTATCTGAGGAGTGTCTCGAGACCTAAGTCTCTCATGGGAGGAGGTACAAGTACCCCCTCATCTTTGAGACCAACTGTCCCCAGGCCTAGCCACATTCCCCGCCCTCACGGGGCTCGTAGGAAGAAGCTAGGCCTCTGGTCTGCCATCTGCCCTGCCCCAAAGGGGCTTGTGGGGATGGCAGTCTTGTGAGCTGCAGGTGGTAGCAAGCTCAGGCCTTAGTGGTGATTGCTAAATCAGATACTAGGGTTTGCTAGATGACTGGAAAAGAGAAATAAATATTGTTGTATATGAGTAAAAGGGTGAAGAGTGAAAATGGCAGGCATTAGGGGGGTACAGGCTGCCATAATTATATTGATCTTTCCATGAAGAAAGAAATCAGTCATGGGGGCTGGAAAAGGTGAATAGAGTAACAGCACCCTGGACAGTAAAAGCCCAGCAGTTACCATCCTACCAGAAAAGTAAATGTCACTCTCGCCGCAAGGTATGGCACCACCGCATACCCAAACAAAAACAGTGGCACACAGCTCTTATTGTAGCGCTCTTAAGTGGTGATATCCAAATTAATCCAGGACCTCAAACTATTGTGCAGAGGCAAAACAGACAGATAAATGACGGTGATAATGACGGTCTAGTAGTTAGGAATGATAACCTTAACTCCATATGTAATGCATACATAGGTCAATGTGAGACAACACAGTCATTATTATCTCAAACACTACCAAACAGGTACATACACTGTACTAAAGTATGCAAGAAAAATAGAAAAGGCACCTTAGGTAAAATGTGTAAGGGGTGGGTGCATGATGGATGTATGTATAATTATAGTAACGGTGCCAGAATTCACTTTGTGTGCAACAAATGCACTTTGGCATAGTTACCCTTTAGCAATGATGACATTGATTTACCTAATTTTAATACAAATGACCCATTGCCATATATTGATGATTATAATTGTTTTATGAAAACAGGCTTTCACTTCATTCATGTCAACGAAAGATCTCTTCTTCCAAAATTGGCAGAGATTAGGATTCTAGCTAACAAAATTAGGGCGGCAGTTATAACCATCTCTGAATCCTGGTTGGATGATACGGTGACTGACGACGAGGTCAAAATAGAAGGTTACAATATAAAATGCTTAGACAGGAGCAGAAAGGGTGGTGGGGTATGTGCCCACATTAGAAATTACCTGGAGTTTACCTGGAGAGAGTTCCGGGGGTCAACGCCCCCGCGGCCCGGTCTGTGACCAGGCCTCCTGGTGGATCAGAGCCTGATCAACCAGGCTGTTGCTGCTGGCTGCACGCAAACCAACGTACGAGCCACAGCCCGGCTGATCAGGAACTGACTTTAGGTGCTTGTCCAGTGCCAGCTTGAAGACTGCCAGGGGTCTGTTGGTAATCCCCCTTATGTGTGCTGGGAGGCAGTTGAACAGTCTCGGGCCCCTGACACTTATTGTATGGTCTCTTAACGTGCTAGTGACACCCCTGCTTTTCATTGGGGGGATGGTGCATCGTCTGCCAAGTCTTTTGCTTTCGTAGTGAGTGATTTTCGTGTGCAAGTTCGGTACTAGTCCCTCTAGGATTTTCCAGGTGTATATAATCATGTATCTCTCCCTCCTGCGTTCCAGGGAATACAGGTTTAGGAACCTCAAGCGTTCCCAGTAATTGAGGTGTTTTATCTCCGTTATGCGCACCGTGAAAGTTCTCTGTACATTTTCTAGGTAGGCAATTTCACCTGCCTTGAAAGGTGCTGTTAGTGTGCAGCAATATTCCAGCCTAGATAGAACAAGTGACCTGAAGAGTGTCATCATGGGCTTGGCCTCCCTAGTTTTGAAGGTTCTCATTATCCATCCTGTCATTTTTCTAGCAGATGCGATTGATACAATGTTATCGTCCTTGAAGTTGAGATCGTCCGACATAATCACTCCCAGGTCTTTGACGTTGGTGTTTCGCTCTATTTTGTGGCCAGAATTTGTTTTGTACTCTGATGAAGATTTAATTTCCTCATGTTTACCATATCTGAGTAATTGAAATTTCTCATCGTTGAACTTCATATTGTTTTCTGCAGCCCACTGAAAGATTTGGTTGATGTCCGCCTGGAGCCTTGCAGTGTCTGCAATGGAAGACACTGTCATGCAGATTCGGGTGTCATCTGCAAAGGAAGACACGGTGCAGTGGCTGACATCCTTGTCTATGTCGGATATGAGGATGAGGAACAAGATGGGAGCGAGTACTGTGCCTTGTGGAACAGAGCTTTTCACCGTAGCTGCCTCGGACTTTACTCTGTTGACGACTACTCTCTGTGTTCTGTTAGTGAGGAAATTATAGATCCATCCACCGACTTTTCCTGTTATTCCTTTAGCACGCATTTTGTGCGCTATTACGCCATGGTCACACTTGTCGAAGGCTTTTGCAAAGTCTGTATATATTACATCTGCATTCTTTTTGTCTTCTAGTGCATTTAGGACCTTGTCGTAGTGATCCAATAGTTGAGACAGACAGGAGCGACCTGTTCTAAACCCATGTTGCCCTGGGTTGTGTAACTGATGGGTTTCTAGATGGGTGGTGATCTTGCTTCTTAGGACCCTTTCAAAGATTTTTATGATATGGGATGTTAGTGCTATCGGTCTGTAGTTCTTTGCTGTTGCTTTACTGCCCCCTTTGTGGAGTGGGGCTATGTCTGTTGTTTTTAGTAACTGTGGGACGACCCCCGTGTCCATGCTCCCTCTCCATAGGATGGAAAAGGCTCGTGATAGGGGCTTCTTGCAGTTCTTGATGAACACAGAGTTCCATGAGTCTGGCCCTGGGGCAGAGTGCATGGGCATGTCATTCATCGCCTGTTCGAAGTCATTTGGCGTCAGGGTAACAACGGATAGGCTTGTGTTAATCAAATTTTGTGATTTAGCTTACAACCCAAGACCTGATTTAAATAACAATAAAATGGAGATTCTATGGTTTGAAGTGCTGCTTCCCAAGACTAAACCCATCTTAGTAGGAACTAGTTACAGCCCTCCTACCCAGGACCAGTTCTTAGAAGACTTTTCCAGTCTTGTCCGGACTTGAGAATAAAAGTGAGACAATAATACTGGGCGACTTAAATATCTGTTTTCAGCAGCAAAATAACGGGTTATGCAAAAGATATAAGCAAATTCTAGGTTTAAATAGTTACTCTCAACTAATTAATACACCAACCCGGATCACACAGTTCTCAGCCACCCTAATTGACCACATAGTTTGTAACCGCGCTGAGAACATTTGTCAGTCAGGCGTCATTACCACAGGCCTTAGTGATCATTTCATCATTTACTGCACCAGGAAAATCACTAGGGATAGGATATGCCTACACAAGACAATAAAAATGAGGTCAACTAGAAACTACAGTAAAGAAACACTGGTAAATAGGCTACACAATTATGACTGGAGAGAGATAACAAGTTGCACGGACGTAAACGATGCCTGGGAAAAATTCAAAACAATGTTCACTACCATCCTTGATAATATTGCACCAGTTGAAGAGGTTAGGATTAAACGAAGAACTGAACCCTGGATGACTACTGAGATATTAGATAATATGAAATTCAGAGACCAGCTGCTAAAAAGATTTAAAGCAAACAGACAGGATATTGCAGCACTAAATGAATTCCAAAGGTGAGGAACAGAGTGCAGAGACTTATAAATGGAGCAAAGGCAAAGCACTATTGCTCAAAAATTGAAGAGTATAAGCATAACCCCAGAAAGCTCTGGCAACAACTAAAACAGTTGGGGTATAGCCATAAGCCAGTAGATAGGTCTAACATAGTACTCACTATCGATAATGAGGTATGCCACGAAACATCTAAGGTGCCAAATTGCTTTAATTCCTACTACACATCTGTTGCATCAACACTAGTAAGTAAACTACCAGCTGCATCAAATACCTTTAACACAGACTCTGATAAGTTTCAAACATACTATACCAATAAAGGGGTAACCCCTAACAGTTGTCAACTAGTAAGTGTATCTCATGACTTTATTCAAAAAGAACTAAGGTTAAACCCAACTAAGAGCACAGGCCCTGATAACATCCCGTCCAAGTTCCTAAAAGATGGTGCTTCTGAACTGTCAATCCCTATTTCTCACATAATAAATCTATCAATCACCACTAATACCGTACCAGAGGGGTTCAAGGAGACCAGAGTAACTCCTATCTTCAAGAAAAATAGTAGGTCTGATGTAAGCAACTATAGGCTTGTTAGTATACTCAGTATAATATCCAAAATTCTAGAGAGGGCGGTGTACTCTCAAGTAGTTAAGTACCTTAATGAGAACAACATTCTCCATAGCTATCAATCGGGCTTTAGAAGATCCTACTCAACCGATACCTCCCTAATTAATCTGATGGATTACCTGAGAACTCAAATGTCAAAGGGGAACCTCATAGGTATGGTAACCTTAGACCTGCAAAAGGCCTTCGATACTGTCAACCTCAATATATTATGTACAAAACTTCAAGCTATCGGTATAGGTTCTGTAGACTGGTTTAAGTCCTACCTTAGCAACAGGAGACAAATTGTCAAAATCAACAAAACGGAATCAGAACCCCTGCCGATAACATGTGGAGTTCCCCAAGGTAGTATTCTGGGTCCCTTATTATTCTTATGTTATGTCAATGACATGCCTATCAGTGTCAAGTGCAAACTCTTACTGTATGCAGATGACAGTGCTCTGTTAGTGCCAGGTAAAGACCCACAAGATATAGCTGATGTTTTAACACTGGAACTGGAGTCCTGCAGCAAATGGTTAGTAGACAACAAACTATCATTACACCTCGGGAAAACTGAAGCCATTCTCTTTGGCACGAAACATAAACTGAGAAGGGTAAATAATTTTAATGTTCAGTGTAATGGGGAGCCCATCACTTTGGTTTCATCAGTACAATATCTGGGAATCCCCTTTGACCCATGCATGTCAGGAGAATTGATAGGGAACAGTGTAGTAAAGAAAGCGAATGCCAGACTGAAGTTCCTGTATAGACAAGCACAGTGTCTACCTACTGAGGCTCGCAGGACCCTATGTCTAGCCCTTATACAATGCCATATGGATTATGCTTGCTCTTCATGGTACTCTGCCTTGACAAAAAAACTGAAAGATGGGCTGCAAATCACCCAGAACAAAATCGTAAGATTCATCCTGGGGCTGGGACCAAGAGAACATGTAGGCCAGGATGAATTACAGCAATTGGATATGCTGAATGTTGAAGACAGAGTAAAACAACTGAAGCTAAATCATGTTTATAAAATTGCTCACAGTGTCCAGAATATCTTGCTGTCAATTTGGTCAAGGTTGGGAACGAAAGCAATCATAGTACTAGGGGGAAAGAGCACAACTTTGTAGTACCCACAGTCATTGGCCAGGCTTCAAACACCTTTTATTGTACAGCAATAAAGGAATGGAACAGACTACCCGCACATGTCAAAGCCAGTCATAGCATGAACCAGTTCAAGAAGAGTGCCAAAAGGTGTTTGATGAATGTAGCTACAGAAAGGGAGGGGAATGATTTTCTATTTTTTAGCTAACATACTTGTAAATTTTACCTTATTCCTAGTAATGACCCTCATATTGTAGATAGTCTTAACGACCCTCGTGTAGTAGATAGTCTTTTTAGTATGATAATAAGATGTTATCTTCATTATAGAATAACAAGAAAATATTATAACCTTTATATTATATTAATAAGGTAAAAGGACCCCTATGGAAATAAGTCACTCTGTCTGACTTTTTTGGGTTATCCCAGGTTCTCTACACATATGCTGCTATGTATGATAATTCTATGTAACTGTATTTGTGTATACCTGAATAAACTTACTTACTTATTCCTGACGGGAATCTGGCCGCCTCACAACCCCTGTGTATCGCATATCCCAACAGTAAAATAAGAAGAATCATAAACTTAGCCACAACCAGGTCACAACCCCCACCTCGCATAACACATGTCATTGTAAGTTCCCTGACACCAAGCCACTGACTTAACCCACACAATACGCATTACACCTCTTGTCCTCCAAATGCACCAATCACGCCCGCGCCTTCCTCAAGAAGCCAGCTTCGCCATGTCCCCTGAATCTGTAACGCCCATAAGTCCTCCACTCGAAAGCTATGATATCCATCCGAAAAAGCGAATACCATCTGTTCCCAGTGATATCCTTATTCCTCCTTTGTGTCCCATAAAATATCGCTGCCAGGGCCCTAATTCGCTCCCCCACCGGCGCACTCTGTAAAACCCACGAAGTATACACGAAGTCTGCGACCAGATAACCCATCGCATCGCATTCTGTACCGGCACCCCCACCCCCCACATCCAAGCACAATGCACGTAAAACACAAATACCACCCCCACCCACCATAAGTAAAACCCTGCTAAACCACTCTCTCACTGGTCCCAACCTTGCTCAAAAATATACTGCATGAAAAACAGTGTCAATATCCCCACACTCACAACACTCCCGTCCCTCCTGCACACGCCTATTACCTAACACCTCCCCTGACGGCAATATATTATGGAGAAATTTAAACATCACCTCCTGCACCAGTCTTTAATCGAAACCCTCTCAGGCGCCCCCATATATCACTCCATGCATACATCGGATACAAACCCACAACCCTAGCAACTACCTCCCCACCACCCACCTGAGCCAGTGTACCTATCTTAACCCCGTGTGGTTCCCTTGCATAACACAACCTCAAAATTCCCTCATACACCTGAACATCCCTACCCCTCACCCAATGTACCAAGTCCCTTCTCACCCATGCCAAGCCCGTACCTGTGATTCTACCCTCCCTCAAATAACTGTGTTTAATATACATACCCAACAACCTTTGATGCAGTGCCATTAACCCCAGCCCTCCCTGGTGTACCGGTAGACACACATCTCTCGACAACCATTCACAACCCGAACCCAAAATATATTGATACACGCGATTCAACAGACGCTTCTCATCACATGTTTCCAAGGGATATATACCCGCCACATGCCACAGCTTACCATACAATATCACATTCACTACAATAGCACGCTGGTGCAGCATCAAACTCCCTATACGCAAACCCGCCAATCTACCCAAAACCCTATCCACTGCTTCTTTTGAATTCACCTTCCATGCCTCCAGGAGATTTTCCATGTGAACAACCCCACATACCTTAAGTCTACTTACCAGGGGCCAACCATCACCCTGTTCGAATACCCCACCCACACCATCCATCACCCTCAATAACATCGACTTATCCCTATTAAGTGTCATCCCCATTGCAATGCCAAAACTCTCCACCAACTCACTAACCCTACATAAATCCTCAGACCCTCTAAATAGCACTGTAGTGTCATCAACATATCCTACGATCCCTGGTTCCACAGACACCCCATCCCTCTCCATCCCTTCCCATACACCCCAACGCACAGCGCTATAGAATGGGTCTTGGAGCAGTGCAAAGAGAAGCTGTGACACAGGGCAACCCTGCCTTAAACCCCTTTCCATCCTCACAGGTTGACCTAATCTACCATTCACTTGCACCCTAACCATTGCCTGCTCATACAACACCTTAGCCCAACTGACGATTTCCCTCCCAAACCCCTGCCATTGCATAAACTTCCACAATGCCTCATGCTCCACACAGTCATATGCCACATGCCAATCTAATGCTAAAATCCCACCCTTGATGTTCCCCCCACTTTCATCTACAAACCTACATATAATCCCCTGCCCCACACACATCGAACGCCCAGGCACTCCATATTGACCCTCGTCCAAAACTCTGGCAAGAGCACCTTTCAACCTATTTCCTAACACTTTAGCAAAGATCTTGTAATCACCACACATTAAAGGGATCGAATGGAAGTCATTCACAAGACTTCTTTTTAGGGACCATGACCACTACACCCATTCTCTGCTGTTCCCCCAGCCTGCCCCTGGTTTTCATGGCATTAAATAACTCCACTAAAAAACCACACAAACACTCCCAATTTTCCCTATAAAAATTACAAGGGATGCCGTCAATACCAGGTGATTTACCCATACTCATCTACTCCACTGCCAACCTAATCTCCTCCTCACTTATAGGCCCACTCAATTTCAATCGATCCCTATGCACTAGATTACAGTTTACCCAGTCACCCATCGTGCCTAATGCCTCAAAATTAACCCCCACACTTTTACCATTCTTCTCGTACCACGCATCCGCATAATAACTCATACCCTCTGTTGACGAAAGCACCTGCCCCTGACGATATCCTTCCAATTGCTCCTGTACCAGCAAACTCATCATTTCTGTTGCCCTACAATGTGTCCCCTGCTCCACAAGACATACGTCGATGGACGGTCCCCCCATAAGACCTCATCAAGGCCCCCCACAACCCTCGCAGCATCAAAATTGCGATTTTGAATATCCCTAATCTGTTGTTTCAAATCCTCAATCTCACCCATCAGATATGCACCCCCTCCCATATAGCATTCCTGTAGTTGATCCTCAAGGTAATTTAAAATCCCATTTTGAAACCCCCTCTCTTCTTTTCCCCACTTCTGATAAATATCCCTCACCTTCTACATAGCTTCTCCAGCTATGTAGAGCCTTAAGTGCCTTGTGAGTGTGGCTTCTCCAGCTATGTAGAGCCTTAAGTGCCTTGTGTGTGTGGCTTCTCCAGCTATGTAGAGCCTTAAGTGCCTTGTGTGTGTGGCTTCTCCAGCTATGTAGAGCCTTAAGTGCCTTGTGTGTGTGGCTTCTCCAGCTATGTAGAGCCTTAAGTGCCTTGTGTGTGTGGCTTCTCCAGCTATGTAGAGCCTTAAGTGCCTTGTGTGTGTGGCTTCTCCAGCTATGTAGAGCCTTAAGTGCCTTGTGTGTGTGGCTTCTCCAGCTATGTAGAGCCTTAAGTGCCTTGTGTGTGTGGCTTCTCCAGCTATGTAGAGCCTTAAGTGCCTTGTGTGTGTGGCTTCTCCAGCTATGTAGAGCCTTAAGTGCCTTGTGTGTGTGGCTTCTCCAGCTATGTAGAGCCTTAAGTGCCTTGTGTGTGTGGCTTCTCCAGCTATGTAGAGCCTTAAGTGCCTTGTGTGTGTGGCTTCTCCAGCTATGTAGAGCCTTAAGTGCCTTGTGTGTGTGGCTTCTCCAGCTATGTAGAGCCTTAAGTGCCTTGTGTGTGTGGCTTCTCCAGCTATGTAGAGCCTTAAGTGCCTTGTGTGTGTGGCTTCTCCAGCTATGTAGAGCCTTAAGTGCCTTGTGTGTGTGGCTTCTCCAGCTATGTAGAGCCTTAAGTGCCTTGTGTGTGTGGCTTCTCCAGCTATGTAGAGCCTTAAGTGCCTTGTGTGTGTGGCTTCTCCAGCTATGTAGAGCCTTAAGTGCCTTGTGTGTGTGGCTTCTCCAGCTATGTAGAGCCTTAAGTGCCTTGTGTGTGTGGCTTCTCCAGCTATGTAGAGCCTTAAGTGCCTTGTGTGTGTGGCTTCTCCAGCTATGTAGAGCCTTAAGTGCCTTGTGTGTGTGGCTTCTCCAGCTATGTAGAGCCTTAAGTGCCTTGTGTGTGTGGCTTCGCCAGCTATGTAGAGCCTTAAGTTGTGTGTGTGGCCTTGTGTGTGTGGCTTCTCCAGCTATGTAGAGCCTTAAGTGCCTTGTGTGTGTGGCTTCTCCAGCTATGTAGAGCCTTAAGTGCCTTGTGTGTGTGGCCTCCAGCTATGTAGAGCCTTAAGTGCCTTGTGTGTGTGGCTTCTCCAGCTATGTAGAGCCTTAAGTGCCTTGTGTGTGTGGCTTCTCCAGCTATGTAGAGCCTTAATTGCCTTGTGTGTGTGGCTTCTACAGCCTTAAGTGTTGTGTGTGTGGCTTCTCCAGCTATGTAGAGCCTTAAGTGCCTTGTGTGTGTGGCTTCTCCAGCTATGTAGAGCCTTAAGTGCCTTGTGTGTGTGGCTTCTCCAGCTATGTAGAGCCTTAAGTGCCTTGTGTGTGTGGCTTCTCCAGCTATGTAGAGCCTTGAGTTCCTTGTGTGTGTGGCTTCTCCAGCTATGTAGAGCCTTAAGTGCCTTGTGTGTGTGCCTTCTCCAGCTATGTAGAGCCTTAAATGCCTTGTGTGTGTGGCTTCTCCAGCTATGTAGAGCCTTAAGTGCCTTGTGTGTGTGGCTTCTCCAGCTATGTAGAGCCTTAAGTGCCTTGTGTGTGTGGCTTCTCCAGCTATGTAGAGCCTTAAGTGCCTTGTGAGTAATTAAGATTATTTAGGTACAAGTACACATAAATACAGTTACACATATTATCACGTAGAAGCATATGTGTAAATTACCTAAGATAACCCAAAAATAGTCAAGGTGACTTATTTACATTAGGGTCTTTGTAATAACTTATTATTTAAATAATTAAGTAACCTGAATAAAGTAACCTGAGTTATTTACATTATCATTAAAGATAGGATCAGATCACAATAAAAGTATACGTATGTAAGATATACAAGAAATTACTCTTCTCCCTTTTCTGTGAGTGCGTGTGCTCTTGTGTGTGTGTGTGTGTGTGTGTGTGTGTGTGTGTGTGTGTGTGTGTGTGTGTGTGTGTGTGTGTGTGTGTGTGTGACCAAACAATTAATATTTGCACCGATAGCTCATTACAGTTGTGACCGGAAGTGGACGTGTGAATTGCTGATTACTTTGTATTTTCTTTCATGATTGTAACCATGTATAAACGTAAGTAAGTAATGAATCACGTAAGTAAATTTACTTACTTACGTGATTCATTACCTTTGTAATATGTGAGTTCATTACCTTTGTACCTTCTTCAGCTATAAAAACTTTGGAGTCCAGTCCCTGGACCCATTATGTACCTCTGTAATCTTCTAACTACCGCCCACAGGATGGGTATGGGGTGCATAATAAAGATATTAAACTAACAACTCTCTTTCTGTAGCTACATTCATTAAGTATCTTTTAGTTATCTTCCTGAACTGGTTTATGCTATGACTGGCTTTGACATGTACAGGCAGTCTGTTCCACTCCTTTATTGTTGTACTATAAAATATGTTTGATGGCTGGCCACTGACTGCGGGTACTACAAAGTTGTGCTCTCTCCTCCTCGTACTTTACTTGCTTTGGTTCCCACCCTTTACGAACTTGGCAGCCAGATGTTCTGGACAGTGGTTGTGGTTGTCTTTTCCAGATAGTGACCCGGCCTTGGCTCCCTCTCTTGGAAGTGTCTGAGACCTATGTCTGTCATGGGAGAAGATACAAGTACCTCCTCATCTTCTGGGACCAACAACCCCCAGGCCTAGCCCCATTCTTCGCCCTCACGGGGCTCGTAGTGAGAAGTTAGGACTATGGTCTGCCACCTTCCCCGCCCCAGTGGGGCTCGTGGGAATGGCAGTCTTCTGAGCTGCAGGTAGTAGCAAGCTCTGGTTCTGGCATGAAGAGCTAGAGTAATCTACATGACAATGTATAAGAACTAAACATAGCATTCTGCGAGTCTCAATAGGTAGACACTGTGCTTGTCAATACAGGAACTTGAACCTCTCATATGCTTTCTTTAGTACACTGTTCTCTATTAATTCTCATAACATGCATGAGTCAGAGGGGATTCCCAGATATTTCACTGAGGAAACTGAAGTGATGAGTTCACCATTACACTGAACATTAAAATTATTTACCATTTTCAGTTTATGTTTCGTGCCAAAAAGCATAGCTTCCATGTTCCCGAGGTATTAATAATTATAATTTGTTGTCTACTAACCATTTCCTAAGTACATTACCTGACACTAACAGAGCAGTGTCATCTGCATATAATACAAGCTTACACTTGACACTGGTGGGCGTGTCATTCACATAGGAACAATAAGGGACCAGAATACTACCTTGGGGTATCCCTCATGCTATTGGCAGGGATAGGCTCCAGGAAGATTTGAATAGACTAATGCAGTTCAGGAAAAGTGACAGATGCATTTTAATATAGACAAATGCAAAGTTCTTAATATTGGACAGAGAAATAACAATGCCACATGTAAATTAAATAATCTAGATCTTAGTATTACTGATTGCAAAAAGGATTTGGGAGTTCTGGTTAGCAGTAATCTGAAACAAAGACAACAGTGCATAAGTGCTTGTAATAAAACAATAAAGTAATTAAGTTTATCAGCAGGCGCATACAAGTTAAATATGTTGAGAGCAGAGTTCCCTATATAAATCCTAACACTGTGATACTATAGCCCCTCTGTTTTCTTATGTGCAAGAAGTTGATGGGGAAGTGATTTTTTATATATAGAACACAAGAGTTAGTAGATTTGAGGTTATATGTAACAAATGATGGCAATTTAGGAGGCTGGGATTTTTCAGGGACTCTGCACTCTTGTAGACACACAGTATCAATGGATTCAGTGGTTACTTTAAGATGAAGGTCAGGAAACCTTTTTCCAAGTGTCGCAATATTCTAACTTAAAATGGATAGTTTATACGAGTTTGGTTCCATTATAAAAGTCCAGGGATAATATTCAATTTCTCAGCATAATGAAAGAAGAACTTAATAAATAGCAAACAGACATAATCATTATCAATATCATCCATCAGTATTATCCTTATCCATGAGTATCTTAAGCGCACTTCCATAAAGGAGGCCTCGTGGGAGTCTGTTTATAGAAGGCAAGACGCTCTATGTCTGTGAATGTATGGAAGGTGACACTATCCCTCGCACTCACCTCTCCACTTTTATTGCACTCATCACTATCATCACTTGTACCACTTCCCTCATCATTATGACCAGTGATACATACACCATTATCAACAACCGGGTCATCTCCACACTCAGTATCTATCAATACATTACACTCATCAGGTTGACTATCATAATGGTCTTCACTGCCCTTATCATCTTCACTGTGATTGTAAACACCACTATCAGATTCACCATTTTTGTAATTATTTACACCACTGCACTCATCAGTTTGTTCATCACCACCACAATCAGTTTCATAATGGCTGACAATCTGTGGGTTGATGTACTCATTTGCAACCTCTGTAAGCTTTTCCTGGTGGTGCTCAAGTTGTTGTTTCAAACACCATTGTTGCTTCTCCAGTACTGTTATGTGCAGCTGCATGTTGTGTACCACCCCAGCAAGACTAGCTTCACCTGGAGGTATGAAGGCCCGGTCAGCTGAGCCAGGTGGCTGATAGCTGACTCAGCCAGACTGGTGGTGTCAACACCAGCAACATCACTAGTGTTGATAGCAGACGTGATCGTGCTCTGTTGATGTACTCCCAGAGTGACTCGCTCAACCATATTGTCTGAAATCAGGCATGGGTCAGTATTCAGACATGAAGTATCTGGTAGGCCTACTGCCTCATCATGAGGGGTGATGGGTGAGGCGGGAGCCCTGCAGCTGGCGATGTGGGCAGCTTTCACTCTGCAGTCAGCATGAGCAGCTGTGACTCCTGGAGTCTTACAACTGATACATTGTAATGCAACGGTCTGGT
>NW_027199552.1:0-30910 GCF_038502225.1 Cherax quadricarinatus | reverse complement strand
AATGTATATCATAGTGGATTATCTGGACATTTCATGGGGAATGAGGGGTGATATGAGGATAAAAGCGTTGGCGGCCAGATTCTATAGGACGAAGTGTAGGAATATGCTGGTTTATGGGGCGTCCTGGGAAAAAAGTTTCCCGGAAGGTTATAGGAACCTCACTGTGGGTTCCCTTGGGCGGGGTCCATGAGGATGGACAAAGGAGTGGTCTCCTTATGGGGGGATGTAAAGGGGGGGGGTTGTTTTTGGTTTTATCTGGAACTGATGTAGTGTGTAAGAGGAAGGTAGTGAGAATTAGGTATGGATGGTACGCCATGTTTCACGACAATGTTTGTCATAGTGAGATATAAGTGTGGTTTCCAGGGTTACATTTCTAAGCCTGATGGTTATGTTCACTGGGTTTAAAATTTCCTTGAAAGCCAGGATACCGAGCCCTTAGGATCTCGTTTTTAAGTAATTAGATTGGCACGTTGGTACCAACACAAAATTTTTCTGAGATACGTGTCAGTTCTTTTGGGACTGGCACATTACAGCAGCCTTATCCTTATAACTACTCTAGTCTTATTTTAGTCTCGGGTTCTTTAAATAATTTACATAGCCTAGTATTGTACCGCTAATGTGGCGTATTATCTTGCATTTTGAGCGTGAACTTCACTATATGCAATGTTTTGAATGTTTGTAATTCATGGTTAACATTAATATTTGATATTATATTGGTGGTGTATATTCTTCTACTTATTACAGTGTAGGTGTATAGGAATGTAATGTTTCATATCTGTTTTAGTCTGTAAATTTTGTGTTTTTGTGTCTTGTTCATGCACTACCAACTTTTAGGTTTTGATGAGGTCAGGGTATGACCTTTCATTAGGATAATTCAATGTATGTTATTTAGAACGGGGACTGTACATACGGGGAGGGCAGGGGTAGAAGTGTCAGCTGTGTCTGCACTGGCAATAATGATTATTATAAAAGGAGGGTTTATAGGTTATGTATATGGTTGTAATATGGCCTTGATCTATGGTGTTCTTAAAATGTACCGGGATTGTGTACTAGAGGTTTTGTAATATCTAGTATGGTTTTTAATTTTATACTATTATCATTATTGTATTTGCTCTGTTTTAAATAAAAATATATAAAAAAAAAAAAAAAAAATAAAAAAAAAAAAAAAAAAAAAAAAAAAATAAAAAAAAAAAAATATTATGTATAGGGTTTGGGTTTAAACCCTTTAATGTACCAAGGTTTGTTATAAAAACTTGTTTTGGGTTATTTTATTATTGTATGTTACATGTATGTTGTTCTGTTTTCTGTAGCAGAATTATTGTATTAGAGGGTTAACATATTAATAATATTAAAATACAGTTTCTCTATTGTTATTGTGCATAAGGAATCATACGTTATGATATATCTCTCCCTCCTGCGTTCCAACGAGTACAAGTCAAGTGCTTCCAAGCGTTCCCAGTAGTTAAGGTGCTTGACAGAACTTATACGTGCAGTAAAGGATCTCTGTACACTCTCTAGATCTGCGATTTCACCTGCTTTGAATGGAGATGTTAATGTACAGCAGTATTCCAGCCTAGAGAGAACAAGTGATTTGAAAAGGATCATCATGGGCTTGGCATCTCTCGTTTTGAAAGTTCTCATTATCCAATCGTGGCACTGTTGTGATCCTTGAAAGTGAGATCCTCAGACATTACTACTCCCAGGTCCCTTACATTATTTTTCCGCTCTATTGTATGGCCGGAGTCAGTAGTATACTCTGTTCTAGTTATTATCTCCTCCAGTTTTCCATAACGGAGTAGTTGGAATTTGTCCTCATTGAACATCATATTGTTTACCGTTGCCCACTGGAAAACTTTGTTTATATCTTCTTGGAGGTTAACCGCGTCCTCAGCAGATGACAGCCTCATGCAGATCCTAGTATCATCCGCAAAGGATGATACGGTGCTGTGGTGTATATCTCTGTCTATGTCTGATATGAGGATAAGGAATAAGATGGGGGCGAGTACTGTGCCTTGTGGAACAGAGCTCTTCACTATGGCAGCCTCCGATTTAACTCTGTTGACCACTACTCTTTGTGTTCGATTTGTTAGGAAGTTGAAGATCCATCTCCCCACTTTCCCAGTTATTCCTTTAGCACGTATTTTATGGGCTATTACGCCATGATCGCATTTGTCAAATGCTTTTGCAAAGTCTGTGTATATTACATCTGCATTCTGATTTTCTTCCAGTGCATCCAAGGCCATGTCATAGTGATCCAGTAGTTGTGAGAGGCAGGAGCGACCTGCCCTGAACCCATGTTGCCCTGGATTGTGCAGATTTTGGGAATCCAGGTGATTTGCAATCCTGCTTCTTAGCACTCTTTCAAAGATTTTTATGATGTGGGACGTCAGAGCTATTGGTCTATAGTTCTTAGCTAATGCTTTGCTGCCACCTTTATGGAGTGGGGCTATATCCGTTGTTTTAAGTGACTGTGGAATTTCACCCATGTCCAAGCTCCTCCTCCATAGTGTACTTAGGGCACGCGAGAGGGGTTTCTTGCAGTTCTTAATGAAAACAGAGTTCCACGAGTCTGGGCCCGGGGCTGAGTGCATAGGCATGTTGTCAATGGCTTTTTCGAAATCTATCGGAGTTAGGGTAATGTCGGAAATCTGGCATACATTTATGGAGTTTTGAGGCTCATTCATGAAGAAATCATTTGGGTCGTCGATCCTCAGACCGATTAGTGGTTCACTAAACACAGAGTCGTACTGGGATTTCAATATTTCACTCATTTCCTTGTTGTCATCTGTGTAAGTCCCATCCTGTCTGAGTAAGGGCCCGATACTAGATGTGGTATTTGCCTTGTTTTTGGCATATGAAAAGAAATATTTTGAATTTCTTTCAATTTCACTAATAGCTTTAAGCTCCTCCTGCCTCTCCTGGTTCCTGTAAGAGTCATTTAACTTAAGTTCGATAGTTTCCACTTCCCTGGTCAGCGCCTCCTTTCGTGTATCAGATATTCTAGCACTCCTGAGGAGCTCAGTGACTCTTCGTCGTCTTCTGTAGAGGGAGCGTCTTTTTCTCTCCAGTTTACTCCTGCTCTTCTTCTTTCTTAGGGGAATATGCCTAGAACATGCTTCGGCTACCAGGAAGTTGATCCTTTCAAGGCACTGGTTTGGATCCATGTCATTTAAGACATCTTCCCAACATGTTTCGTTTAGGACATGGTTTACCTGGTCCCAGTTGATGTTCTTGTTGTTGAAGTTGTATTTTGTGAAGACACCTTCACAGGTACATGCATTCTGCTGATCAGGACCCCTATGCATGTACGTCTGGACTTCGATTAGGTTGTGATCGGAATTAGTTGTTTTTGATATTCTTATGTCTCTTATCAGGTCCTCATTATTTGTGAAGATAAGGTCAAGTGTGTTTTCTAGTCTTGTTGGCTCCACTATCTGCTGGCTTAAGGTGTGTTTTTCGCAGAGACTTAGTAGCTCATGTGTGTGTGACCTTTCATCTGCGCTACCTCCGGGGATTGTTTCAGCTATAACATTATTTGCTACATTCTTCCATTTTGTATGCCTTAGGTTGAAATCACCAAGCAGTAAGATGTTTGGGGATGGAGCTGGAAGGTTTTCCAAACAGTAATCAATTTTCAGTAGCTGTTCCTTGAACTGTTGTGAGGTTGCATCTGGTGGCTTGTATACAACCACAATGACTAGGTTTTGGTTCTCGATCTTTATTGATAGAACTTCAACTACCTCATTTGTGGTGTTCAGCAACTCCGTGCAGATAAGGGACTCTTTGACATACAGGCCAACCCCCCATTTTTGTTATTTCCTTCCATTTTCTTTTTCCGTTTCCTGCCACTAAAAAATCACCTGGAGTTGGGTTGTCGTAGCTACTATTGTTTGTCTTGTGGGGTCTGTGCCTCCTGGTCCCTTTTAGATGGTATGCAGGGCAGTCGATGTTGTAACACTGCTTCTGGAGGACCGAGGAGTGGCACATTTTTGGGTGAAAGAAAGTACAGGAAGAAGAACGACACACTCCTTTAGACAGGAGGTCGCTACATTTTTTGGGATGCTCAAAGTTGCATGTCCCATTTTTTTCCCTGTTATTCCATGCTTACAGATGCCCCAAGCATAATATTTGCACAAATTCACCTTTGGTTGAGAATTGTTGGGAGGTGTGTTGTCAATTTCTGCAGGTTCTGGGACTGCACTATAATCCTCAGTATCCAAGCCAGGGCCACCCCGTCCTGGATTCCATCTACTTTCCCAGTAGAGGAAGAAGGAGGAGACTCCTCTCCAACATCTGTACTGTGGGCCACGGTCTTGTGCAATGATGGTTGTATATTTACGGTTTTAGATGGTTGTATATTTACTGTTTTTGTGGTGGTTTTGGTAGTGTCCCTAGGAGAGTCTGGGCTGGCAGTAAGGCTGGGGGCTGGGTCTGGGTCAGCACTGGGGCTGGGGGCTGAGCCTGGGCCAGCGGCTGGGCCTGGGCCAGCACCAACACTGTGGGTATTAGTGCTATGACTGGGGGAGCCTGGGCCAGCACCAGCACTGTGGGTATTAGTGCTATGACTGGGGGATGGGTCTGGCTTAGCACCATGTGGGTGACTAGATAGTTTCGAGTTATCTGTTGTGGTATGGACATTCTGCATTTTTTGATACACTATCTCTTGCTCCCATGTTTTATATATTTTTGGTAGACTATCCAAGAGGTCATCTTTGTTTTCTTGATTATTTTTATCATTTATTACTTTCCTTAGTACCTTTCTGATACCTGCCCAAAGTTCTCCATCTTTATTGCACAACCAGAAACACCTTGCTAGTTCGAGGTCATTTTTTGAGGCTGTATTTAGTCTAGTACAAGAGATATGGTGTTTGGAAGAGCATAGATTGCATGTGATTCTGGATTTCCTTCCAAGGATTTTTTTACATGTCCCACAGATATGCTGTGCTGACATCCTGTCTGTATCCTACTACACTCTGTATGCCACAGAAGAAAACTGATTTCCACTTTACCTTTCTCTTGCTGGTACCAGTAATATGCAAGATGTATTTATACGAACCAAGTTTGCTGTATGTGGGTGGTGGTGTAGGGTGGGTGGTGGGTGGTGGGTGTAGGGTGGGTGGTGTTTGTAGGGTGGGTGTGAGCCGGGCAGGACTTACCCACACTGCCACATTTCACTATTATTTTTTTATTATTATTATTATTATTATTATTATTTATATTCCTTTTATGTAGTGCTGTACGCTGTTTATCTCAAGGATATACACTGTATTCTTTCAAAATACATGTAAAGCGGTGGGTGTGGGGTACTCATGCCCCTACCATATAATGAGGCAAGGTGGGTGAGAAGTTGAAGGTTCTCCTTGGAGAGGAGAAGGACGTGAGGTATTCGTTACCCCTCAGCTACCTCGTCAGAAGTCACATGTAAGGGACTCATACCAATGCACCAGCCATATCAGAATGTAAGTGTGGGGCACAAGCACCCACCTTGTCAGAAAGCAAATGTTTGTAATGATGCCCTCCTCGATCTCCTCTTAGGCTGCGAATAGGTCGAGAATACTCACGAGAAGTAAGACATGAAAATGATTGCTGTCATGTAAATCAGAGATTACTGACCAGATAAAGTAGAGTGCAGTTGACGAGGAGAGATATTGAATGAGAGCGTCGAAATGAGTGGGATGACCTGTGAGACCCTCCACAGATGAAATGAGCATTAAAATCTCCAAATTAAGATGAGAGGACTGCAGTGTAATGCAGCGAAGTACGGACAAGGACACGAGAATGTGGTATACTGTGGCGCACAAGATGTGCCCTTTCATTAAGTCTCATCGGGAAAAGGATCCGATAAATGTAATAAGACATAGTCCGAGATGGGACGGAAAACAGCAGAGCGCAATTTTTTGTTTTTGCAAACAGACACAAACAGGAAAAACTGGAAGAGCAATCGCTGAAGCTCTCCCTGATTACCCTGAGACCTCGAATATTCCTATGTAAATAAGCTACGAGAGCTTAACAGTAACATTTTTCAGGTGTCTACAGACCAGGAGGGTTAGTAAAGTCAATCTGCGGAGGCAATGGGAAACTAGTAAGGAGTGAGGTATTGGGATGACGTGAAGAAAGGCGATATGAAGAATGGCACGGAAAGTGAGAATGTGAAGTGGCGGTAGTGAGCCGGTGTCCTTCATAGGTGTTGCCTCAATAAAAGCAGAGATGGCTTCAGTAGTCCCGGATGAGAGAGAGAAGGCGGAGAGAACTTGGCGACGGAGGAAGAAGATGCAATTTGGGTAAAAAGTGGAGAGACAGCGGAAGGCACAAAAAAGAAGGGGTAGAGGTGTCATGGCACGCAGAAATTTCCGAAGGGACAGGCCACTATTTCCCGGAACTAACAGACAGCCTCCAGAGATAAACCAGTCACCTG
This sequence comes from Cherax quadricarinatus, assembly GCF_038502225.1. NCBI lineage: Eukaryota > Metazoa > Arthropoda > Malacostraca > Decapoda > Parastacidae > Cherax > Cherax quadricarinatus. Next base: position 24,495 of record NW_027199552.1, on the reverse strand, counting down.
AAGGACACTCTGAGTCGACCCCCGGAACTCCAGAGGGTAAACAGGACATCCCCAGATGATCCAGATTCAACGGCAAACAACACCACCACCAAAGACCTCAACGGAATGGGACGATATCGACACCCTTTCTTCAGCCTACGAGTTAGAATTTCAGAGGGAACGACCTAAAGGATAAATGTAGGAAAGAAAGGAGAGAGCAGGGATGGGGAAAGGACATGGAAAGGAAAGAAGGGATGGGATGGATGGGGTAGGGAAGGGGATTATTGGGGGGGGGGTAACTAGTTTCGGTCGGAGGAAGAAGGCTAAAAGGTCAAATTCATCAGACCAAACCACTTCATTGCGCCAGGGAAGATGAGCCTAGATGAAGATGTTCGCCACTGTAGTCTTGATGAATCTGAATGAGAAGCAGGAAGATAGTCTCTTATACAGGAGTCAGAGAAGGTGTAGTAGTTGAAGACATTGTCAAAGAGGAGGACTAACCATTGAAAGTAGATCATGTCCAAGAGTTGGGCCTGAGGTTAGCACACAGTTTTAAGAACATATACTATTATTGCTACCATACCTATCTGCAACAGCAACAGGATAAAATCTGGGTGCAGAGGCTCCCTTATTCCAAATGTTTGTTAACCTCTGACCCAACACTTGGCCGTAATCTTCTTTCACTACTGGGTCCACCCACGGTAACGATACCTTCAACTGCTGCACATCTTCTGGCTCCTATATAAGCGACATTTATGCTGCCTATGCTTCAGATAATTCAAGAATAGAGTAATGAACTCCCTCTACGCTGAGGGACTGATTACTTCATCTTCTACAATCTCCAGTTTCAGCTTCTTCAAGTAACCTTTGTATCGAATTGTTAAAGACACTGATTGGCGAAGCATCTTCAAAATAGAGATTACCAGGTGTAACACATGTGTCTTTTTCATCAGTTTGTTTCCAGGTGATAACCGAAGAGAACCTCTGAGAGGCTTCAAAATATCAACACGCGATGTATCTTACTTAGACGAGGCAAGTTTTGCTAATTTAGTGTGCAATTGCCATTTTTGCCTCTTTTAATCTCGAAATGGTATAGAATTATTTTACGTTAATGTATTATTTAACATGATATTGATGAGTGGCTTTTGGTTTCATTAACTGGACTCATCCTTCCCTGTCTCGGGTAGAATCTCAATTCCTTTTACACTACTAATTTAGCCCTTTCTCCAAATTAAAATAATACAATTATGAAAAGCATCAGTCTTAATTTGGCTTCAAATCTGATGATAGTGAATTGTATGAACTGGTTTTAGGTTGTGTATATCCTAATTTGTCCTTTACATTGAAACAATTTATATATTGCTGCCCATGTAATAACTGTGATTACCACTTCTGATTACCATCAACACTTCATCGTAAATTCTTAACTTCATCAGAAACTTATGGCTCACTTTGCACTATTCATTTCACATGCAATAACGTACAGGGGGCTGGGGTTATGCATTACAAAGATTTTTTTTCTGGTATATGGGAGTGACCAAAATACATTTAGTTTTTATTATTATTATTATTATTATTATTATTATTATTATTAATTATATTATTATTATTATTTTGATTATAATCGTGAATTAGCTCTTGTGGAAGACAAGAAGAAGCTAGGAAATATGGTCATTTATGTTTGATCCAATGAGAGGTCAGGTAACTGCAATTCCTTGGATTATGAGCGACCCTCACTGGCCTTATTGCCAGTGGGGAAGGAGGGCTTACCTGCCTTGATGCCGGTGTTGCAGTTATGGCCCATTAGAGGGATCGTCAGAGTAACATTATGCGTAACGCGTACAAGGGTAGGAAAAAGAGAAATAAAACCAGTGTTTTTGCATAATATTATCCGTAAAACATTTTTTATTGCCAAAAAAATATATATATTATTAAGTTTGGACGATTATATTTTATTTAACTGTCAAAAAGTTTCAAAACTTGTGACATTTAGAGTGTTGAAAGTGTGTGCTATCACGTGCCTAAAGTCATTACGTTATATTTGCTATTGTTGCTTTTGGTTTAAATGATTGGTGTGTCTGGAAGCAGCTTATTATTTCCAGTCTATGTAGATTTGATTTTTCTAACAAATTAAACCAGTGAGCTGCAAGTTATGGAAAATTTAATGCATGGTTATTTAAAATTTGATCATTACAGACATATAAAATCAAAAGAATCGGTCATAAACAAAGATAACAAGAAAGTGGCAGTGATTACTTTTTAAATTACACTCAGCTGTGTTCTCGATTTTAGGCCAAGTCTTGAAATATTTGTATTGAACAGTGCATATAACTACGTTTAAATTATATGGTGTATTTCTCACAGATAAGTCATACAACTAAGTTTCCAACTCATCCTCCATATTTGCTGTGATACGTGTGAAAATGTGTGAATTATGTGTCATTGTACACTTATCGCTGCCACACATCTACCCATCATTTATAATCTTGCTAAATATTACGTACATATACGTTAACCTCGCCTAATTTAACCTAACCCAACCTAAACTATAATATCAAAACTAATATAGCCAATCCCAACATAATTTAAACTGTTGTAGATGAATGGTTCAGAGAACCGACACGTTGATAAATTAGACACATGTGCAACTCTTGGGTATCTTTATTGAGGAAACGTTTCGCCACACAGTGGTGTCCATACAAAGGAGAATCGTGAAGAACAGGAGGAGAATGAGGTAATTAGTCCCTCAACCTTGAGTCTATGTGGTCAGTCCATCAATCTTGATGGACTGACCACATCGACTCAAGGTTGAGGGACTGATTACCTCATTCTCCTCCTGTTCTTCAAGATTGTCCTTTGTATGGACTGATGAAGCCACTGTGTTGTGAAACGTTTCCTCAATAAAGATACCCAAGAGTTGCACATGTGTCTAATTTATCATCATAATTTAAACTATGCTAAGCTAATTTAGGTTACGTTAAGGTAGGTCATGATGAATAGAATTTTCACTTGATATATGAACTGACTTTATCTTCACTACACCAACACGCTCAGTGATTAGTGTCATGACTCACGAAATCGTAATGACACGATTGCTAACGCGACGGTCTGGAGTTTTGAGACTCTCTGACCGCGGGTTCAAACCCCACCCGTGGTATGGTTTATTAGTGTTATTTTGAGGTCATATCTCACCTTCATAAGTCTTCTGTGTTCCATTATTTTTTACTATTCCTTGATAATGTCAGAAACGACGAATGCGATTGGAATTTGTCTTTTTTTTAAATGCGGTTATTATGCATCATGTGACAACACATGTTTACTGTGATCTAAATGCACTTACACACACACACGCGCACACACACACACACACACACATACACACACATACACACACACACATACACACACACACACACACACACACACACACACACACACACACACACACACAGTCACCCTCAGAAATGCGTGTCCTGGTGGTCTCCTAATTGTACTCGTGCAGTGCGCTTGAATCGTGTTGCATGGTGCCGATATCGTTATAAGAACCAGAGAGCGATTCATTGATTTTAAACGGGCGAGAGCAGTTGCTCGACGTCCCATCCGAGAAGCTAAACTCGCTTGTTGGCAGTACGTTTCTACGGCTATTTCGACTTCCCCTATGAGTGTAGTTTGAAAAAAAAAGTTCGGAAATTGAGTGGCAACTACTCTCCAGACCTGGATCCTGTTCTTAGGGTTACCGTTGTGAGCATAGCAAGCCCTCATGAAGTTGCCACAGATATTGGAAATCATCTTGTCCGTATCTCTCATGGGCTCTATCTATGCCCCCTTGTGTCTTTCCTCCAAGTCTGCCAGAGAGATACTGCCTTTAGACTTTTCTGTTAGCAGGAAACAGTGTTATAATGTGCCTTTTACGCTACACGAACTAGAGTCAACACTGCGCTTGCCGGCGCTTGTCGGCAGCTGGGCCTGATGGCATTCATAATCGTGTGCATTTACATCCGTCAGCCCTCGCAGTCTTCTTACGTCTTTTTTAATCTTATTTTGTCTCAAGGGGTTCTTTCCCACCCCAGGATAACTGCTGTTGTTCTGCCTTTTCCTATCCAGGTACTTTGGGCAATGATGTCTCACTATCATCCCATTGTTCTTACCAGTGCAGTTCACACAAGTCGATGGAACGTCTAGTAAACAGACGTTCAGTAGTCTCTCCACTAGTCAATTTGGCTTTCGTAAGGGCCGCTCCACTACTGACTTCTTACTCCGCTTTGATACCTATGTTCGTAATTCCTTTGCTAATAACCACTCAGTTATTACAGTTTTTTTTCTTTTTATCTTGAAAAGGCATATGACACTAACTTGGAGATATAACATTTTGGTCCAGGCTCATTCCTTAGGCCTCAGAGGCAGTCCACCACTTTTCCTTAAAAGCCTCTTATCTGGGAGACATTTCCGTAATTTGCTTTCCCCAGACTTTGTTCAGGGTGAAGGTGTCCCGCAGGGATGTCCTTAGCACCACTCCGTTTCTCCTTACTATAAATCATCTGGCCTCTATTCTCCTGTCTAATATTTGGTCATCACTTTATGATGGTGATTTCGTTGTAGCTTAGGAAGGCGCTGACTGTCTCTTAGGAGCAGTTTCACTACGCATGGAATTAAATTCTCTGGTGTAAAACACACCATATTACTTTCACCAGACGTTATCATCTCTGATATTCCATTGTGCCTGTATGGCTCACGTATCCCTGAACGTGATACGGTCAGATTTCTAGGCCTTCTGTTCAATCGCAGATTGTTCTGGAAAGCACACATTACCTCCCTGAAATCAGCTTTCCATAGCCTGCTGAACCTCCTATAAACCCTCGCTCATCTTTCCTGGGGGAGGGGGGGGGATCCTGATCAACTAAACTCTCCTTCGACTGCATTCAGCCCTAATTTTATCGAAACTAGACTGTGGCGACCAGATATATTCTGCGGCTTCTCCCGCAACTCTTTCTAAACTTGAGCCCATCCATCATTAGGGAATACGTTTATGTCTAGGTGCTTTTCGCTGCTCCCTTGTCGAGAGCCTATAAGCAGAGGCGAATGTTATATCATTGAACGATAGCCGTGATGCCCAATGCCTCCGTTATTTTGTCCGCTTGACCTTCACAATCCTTCTACATTCAGCATAGTAACGGACAAAAGTAGAGGTCCATTATTTGTTCGCGGCCCCTGTTTACTACGTCCTTTTTCTCTTCGTCTTGCACTGGCTTTTGATTTTCCTTTAGTTACCCCCCTTTGTATGTACATCTATATCTAACATTTCTTTTCCTCCTTGGAAGGTTCCGACAGTTCTTGTCTGCTTTTCCCCACTGCCGTGCGCGAAAACTAAAATACATACAGTTGCTACTCGCTCACTTTTTCTTAACCATTCTAGTGCCTTTGCAGTAAACACTGTTGGTTCTAAATTCTCTGACTGTGTCATGTTTGCAGCAGTGTTCCCGGACAGTGTTGTATGAGGTCATTTATTAGACTCAGCTAGCATCTTCACAGCTGAAATGCATGCAGTTCTCATAGCAATTATCTGTATTGCCTCCAGGCTTACCTCACCATTTTTGGTAATCTCGGACTAATTTAGTGCTTTGTAAGCTATCAAAATATTTAATTCGCCTCTTTCTCTAGTTCTTCGTTTACAACTTTGGTTGCGCCGCATTTCTAGCGAAAACAAAGAAATCGTTTTCTGCTAGGTACTATGTCATGTTGATATTCAAAGCATCGGGAAGACAGACTCTACTGCACGATTAGCGGAACACGACCTTGTAGTTTCATATAGAGGTATTCCATTCTCAGAACCATTCGGAACCATTGGCAACGACGTTGGTCTGAAAAGAGAGAAGCTTACGACAACATTTCGGTCCGACTTGGACCATTGACAAAGTCACAAGTCGGACCGAAACGTCGTCGTAAGCTTCTCTCTTTTATGTGCGGGTTATTTGCGTATCGTTCCAGTCACGGTATTGTGCTTTTTTTCGTTATTTACGTTGGTCTGACTTGATTCATAACAAATTACACTCTAACAAGCCGAGTTTAGGATTCTGGTCATCTTATCATCGATGCCAAGGATGGGAGAATACGTCCTCGCATCGGGCGCACACGTCTCACTCGTGGGTATCTCATGGAGAAGCACCCAGTTTCCCTCTGTGCTAATTGTCAGGTTCCAATTTCAGTTTGCCATATTCTGTTGGACTGTCCTGTCTATGAGCGAGCATGAAGAATTTACCTTTAACGTCGTCACTGGTCTAAAACCCTTACTTTATCTTCCCTCCTCGCTGACGGCCCCATCTTAGACACAGACTCCCTCTTTGACTTTTTGACTGCAACAGATTACACAAATTGATTATACTTCATTTAGCACTCTTCGCCGAACTAATAACTCATACCTTGGAGTGCTCATAGTTTTGAGTATAATATTTCATCTAGGCTGAGGGATTCATTACCTCGCCTTCTACTGTTTCCAGATTCAACACCTTCAAATATGCTTTGTTTTTAATTAAAGCCACTGGTTGGTTGAAACGTTTGATACCAACATTTGTCTATCAATTCCGGTAAAAATTCAAATCTGCAGCTACTCATACTAAATTTATGAGGTATCATCAGTCTTACAGAATGGCTAATCAGTACTATGTAGATGAATGGTTCAGAGAGCCGGCAAGTTGATAAATTAGACACATGTGCAACACTTGGGTATCTTTAATGAGGAAACGTTTCGCCACACAGTGGTTTCATCAGTCCATACAAAGGAGAATGGTGAAGAACAGGAGGAGTTTGAGGTAATCAGTCCCTCAGCCTTGAGTGGATGTAATCAGTCTTTCAAGGCTGAGGGGCTTTTTTTTTATATTTTTATTTAGAACATAGGACAAATACAATAATGTATAAGAGTATAAAATTAAAAACCACACTAGATATTACAAAACCTCTAGTACACAATCCTGGTACATTTAAAGAACACCATAGATAATGGCCATGTTACAACCATATACATAACCCACAACCATATACATAACCATATACATAACCCACAACCATATACATAACCATATACATAACCCACAACCATATACATAACCCACAACCATATACATAACCTACAAACCCTCCTTTTACAATCATTATTGCCAGTGCAGACACAGCTGACACTTCTACCCCCCCCCCCCCCGTATGTACAGTCGCCGTTCTAAATAACATACATTAATTATCCTAATGAATGGTCATACACTGACCTCATCAAAACCTTAATGAGTGTTTACCTAAGAGTTGGTAGTGCATGAACAAGACAACATAAATTTACAGACTAAAACAGTTATGAAACATTACACTCCTATACACATACACTGTAATAAGTAGAAGAATATACACCACCAATATAATATCAAATATTAATGTTAACCATGAATTATAAACTTTCAAAACATTGCATATCGTGAAGTTCACACTCAAAATGCAAGATAATACACCTCATCCTACATGTCGGTACAATACTAGGCTATGTACACATTTTAAAGAACCCAAGATTACAACATGAAAAAGTAATATCCAAATGGTCTATTATGATTTTAGTAAGTTACCAACACTAAACTCCTTATAACATCTATCACGCCACATATAAACTTAACAAAACGTGTCACACATTCCACAAGACTTCATTTTATGAGTAATTCAAGATCTCAGTGCCACACAACGCCACAACCATACACACACAGACGTACGGAACCATTCATAATACATACACGTCACTCCCTAAAACCCGCGCTCTACCCTAAAGTCTCTAACATACCGTTTGGTGCTATCACGGGGGGAGTCCAGCCCCCTGTTGCCTTACCCCACCCGCAGTTGCAGCAACATTTGAACAGTAAGACATCGATACTTTGCCGGAAAACTATTATCCCAACTTCTACCATATACGAGTTTATTTCTGCAATACGTTCTGTAGATACCTGCCGCAATTGCCCTGATCCTACCTGATCCCCCGGTTTCCCGCATACCCCACGAGATATAGAGGAAATCAGCCACCACGTACATTATTGCTCTTCGTACCTCACTTGATACTCCGCTAACTTCCAATGTTAAGGCCCGTAAGGTTGAAATACTTCCCCCACTAAGAAAATCTAAAACCCGCCCCAACCACGAACGAACTTTGTCCAAGGTATCACAAAAGTAGACAGCATGAAAAGCTGTTTCTTCAAGACCGCAACGCAAGCAATCCGCCTCCCTTACCAAACCCATCCTATTTAAGACCGATTTTGATGCTAAAATCCCCATGACAAATCTGTACACCAATTCACGAACCCTTGGTGCCAACTTAAGTTTACAAAATCCTTCCCATATTTCCCCCCAATTATACAGCGGAAAAACAGACAATCCCTGTACAATTTCCCTACGACAACATATGCTGACCATTTGCCCCACCTGGATCCGTTTCGCATTTCTCAACTTTAACAACAAACGCAGCATGTCCTCACACTCTATTAATCCCCTGCCGCTCCACCATTTACGCATTTCGATCATTACCCGACCCACCCGGATGCCCTTCTCACCGCCCGCCCTAAGGAACCGCTGCTTTACATAGAGGGCCTTCACCCGTGGCCCCAAAGCCAAGAGACCTAAACCCCCACGGCGAACATGGGTCATGACAACCTCCCGACTTAACCAAGCCCTCCCGAAACCCCAAACATAACGTAAGACCCTTCTCTGCAGATCCTGAATATCCGTATCTCTTAAAGGGTACACCGCGGCCACACCCCATACTTTACTATAAACAAGTGTATTAACCACTACTGTCCTCTGTTGCAACGAGACATCCCCAGCTCTTAACCCCCGAAGTCGATCTAAAGCCTTGTTAACCACCAATTCAGAGTTTACCCTTCGGCTCTCCCTCTCATCTGCCATGTACACGATGCCACATATTCTAAGTTGCACCACGACTGACCACCCATACCTTTCGCCCAACCTCCCCCCCACCCATGTACCCACCTCCAATAATTTCGATTTTGCCTTGTTAACGCACATGCCTGACTCTGCCCCAAAAAACTCAACAATCCATCCCACGATCTGCAAATCCTCCTCCCCTTTTAACAGAATTGTGGTATCATCTACGTACCCGACCACACGCGCTGCATGGTCACTGCTCAGCGTTCCACGCCTCAAACCACCATCCACCAGCTCATAAAATGGGTTTTGCATACAAGCAAAAAGCAGCTGGGAGAGGGGGCACCCTTGCCTCAAACCCCTTTCCATACGGACCGGCTGACCCAATTTACCGTTTACCTGTATGCGTACCATAGCCGTGGCATACAAGGTATCCACCCATCTTGCAATTCCCTCTCCAAAACCCTGCTTCAATAAAATAAGCCTCAATAAATCCCTATCAACACAGTCATAAGCATTTTGCCAGTCAAGCCCGAGGACACCCCCCCCTTGACATTCCTCCAAAAACTCCCTAATACGTACATGTCCGTCCCTCATGCTCCTACCTGGTATGCCTAGCTGTCCCTCGTGAATAACCGACCCCATAACCTTCCTCATTCTGTTTCCTAAAACTTTTGCAAAGATTTTATAGTCAGAGCACATAAGAGATATTGCTCTATATGCACTCAGACCCCTCCCCCCTCCCTTTTTGGGCACCAACACAACTACCCCCGTACTTTGTGACATACCTAACCTCCCCTCCGTGAGCATGCAATTTAATACATCAACCAAACAATGCTTAATACTTCCCCAATGCGCCCTATAAAAATCATTCGAAATGCCATCTATACCTGGTGCCTTTCCTTTACTCATACTAAAAATCGCCTCCTCTACCTCCTCCACTCGAATGCTACCTTCTAGTACCGTTCTATCCCTGTCACTTATAACTTTTCTGAAATCCCTCCTCACCAGGCCGCCCTCATGGACCCCCCCTACTCCCCTCCGTAGCTTTTCCCCAAACCATAGATCAGCATAAAAACTCATGCTGTCCGTGGTGAGGAGTACTTGACCCGGCAGGTAACCACCCAAACCCGTGCATACTTCCAATTGCAAGAGGGACGTCGCCTGTTGCCTGACCCTAAATTTGCGCAAGACACAACCCGAAGGTTTGTCACCCCATAGCACTTCTTCCATACCTGCTCTGACTCTAACCGCATTGAAACGTTCATTGTGAATTTCTGCAAGTCGACTACGAAGATGTTCAATGTCGTCATACCGACTACTACTCCCGCCCCCCACATAGTAATCATTTAGCTGCCCCTCCAGATAGTTTTGCAGCCCATACCTCCACCTCGCCTCCTCTTTTCCCCGCTTCTTATAATAACTCGCTATTCCAGGTTTGGCACGCGTTTCCCACCATTCCAACAAACATTCACCTGCCCGTCGCGTTTCCCAAATATCCTTCCACCAGTCCTGAAAAGCTGACCCATCCCCCTCCCCCTCCAATAGCCGCACGTTCAGTTTCCAATAACCTGGATAAACCCTGATCATTCCATCCCAGTTCAAGTCCGCTAGCACTGCACGGTGATCTGAAAACCCCACATCAAAGGTCTGTACGTGCCCAACTCTAATCCCTTGTGTTACATAAAGTCTATCCAGACGGGCCGCATAGCCCCTACGAACGAACGTATGCTCCACCCCCCACCCACCCCGCCCCACCACATCATAAACCCCTGCATCCCCCAGCAGATTCCGTAAGACAGGTAAAACGCACCCCGCCCCCCGCGGCTCAACATCGCCATGGCGGATAACGCAATTCCAATCCCCACCCATGACGGTAATGAACGGCAAACCCCGAGTGTAAAACGTTAAAGCCTCCCTTACAAAGTCTACTTTAACTTTAGTGTTGCTGTCCGCTGGCATGTAAACGCCAATAAAACAAACCCTCACCTCACCCCAGTACCCATCTACCCTCACCACCCTCCCACCTCCCCCCTCCTCCCATCTTAAGACACGCCAAGGGCTGGACTCCTTCACCGCTATAGCTACCCCACCCTTTAATTTTAAAGAACTGCTAACATACATTCGGTAGCCTTTTAACCGTAACTCTCGCCCAAACTTATAATTGTGTTCTTGTATGAAACATACGTCCACAGCATATCTGCGCAAGAACCACTCCATCCACACACACTTAAACTCTGCCCGCAGACCATTTACATTGATGGTAACACACTTGAATTCACAAAAGGAGGTTTTCCTCTATGCTTGTGGGTCTTTCCCGTTCCTACATGTACATTACACTGACCTTCTTTGACCTTTGACTTCCCAAGGCCCCCCTCACCCCCCCGTGCCCTACCCACATGCTGGGCGCTTGCCCCAACCCCGTCTGCAGGAGGCGCCTCCGCCACTTTCGACCATAATTTCTTCCCTGGACGCTGTCCCGGTGTCAGGACCTCGTCCATATCCGACACTCCTGCCGTCCGTTTGCGGGAACCAACTTCCACACACATCGCCTCACCAGACGAAGCCTCCTGGTGAACTTCCACCACCACCTCATGCATCCGTGTCATTGTAGGCACGTCCAGGTCTCCCATCTTTGGCGAATCATCCTTCACCACTTCTTGACTCTCAGGTGAAACGTCTGGGCTATGCTCTGCCCCATCCAGGAGATCGTTTAACACGTTCTCCAGCAAACTTTCCTGTGACAACCCCACAGGCTCCGTAGGCCCCACAGGTGGCGTGGGCACGTTTGTAGTGTCCACCGACAGGGTGGCGCACGCCATAGACTGCATCTCCTCTTGTTGTACTTCCTCACTCCAAAGCTTAGGTCCTTGTTCAGGCGAGGGACCAGTCTCCAGATCAAAGGCCTCGGTTCTTAGGACCACAGGAGAAGGTTCCCGGATACGTACAACCAGGCGTCTGGAGCACTGAGCAGCCATATGGTCATACGAGTTGCATAACCTGCATGTCTTACGTTGGCCCGCATAGTGAACAAAAACTTGGGTCCTGTAGTGCTCTAGATAAACGTAAGATGGAATCGGCTGTTTTAATGTCATCTTTAGGGTGCAGGAGCCTTCCGGGAGCCCCTCGTATGGGCCCTCCCTCCATACTCCCTTGGTCGCTGCATGTACCGTGCCGTATTTGCCAAAAACTTTCCGAATAACATACTCCTCCGCCTCGAAAGGCACGTTCCTTACTTTGACCCAGGTGACGTATGTGGAGACGTCATGCAGACATACCTCTACGGCTGAATTCACCGCCATTTTTCTCTCTTGAAAAGCGTCCACAATCTTGGAGTAAAAGCCGGCATTTGCGAATTTTACAAAAAACCTCGACATCCCATTGAGAGCCACACCATATAATTCCTCAGTGGGGATGCCATAGACGTCGCGAATGATGGTAGGCAACAAGACATGCATCGTTGCACCACTGAGAGAGCCACGAATAAATTCCACACAGACTGTGTTTACTCTTCTACCTTGACGATCCGCCATCTTGCGTACTGTAGTACACGGTTCGCCACCAGGTGTAAGCAAGAGCAGGCTCAGAAAGCGTCCTCTCAGCCCGCAGGGTGAGAGACGAATGGATAGCGATGAAGAAGTTTCTTGGCGAGTGGTTCAGCTATGTTATAGAAGCCATTGTTCTGGTTGAAATTGTTGGTTATAGAGATAAACGACGATTCCAGGATTCTTCTGTATTGAGTGTTGTCTTCTGTGGCTATAAGCCTTGAGTTTCTGTAGTTAATTAAATGGTTGTGTGAATTGCGATGTTGTACACAGGCATTCCTTGTATCGTCAGTCCTGCTTGCATATTGGTGTTCTGAAATACGTGTTTGGAGATCTCTTGATGTTTTGCCCACATATAATTTGTTGCAGTCATTACAAGGGATTATGTATACCCCTGCAGAGGATGGAGGCTTGTCCTGTCTACTACTGGTGATGTCCTTGATGGTCGTGGTTGTGGAGGTAGATACTTGGAATGATGTTTTGGCAAAGATGTTGGAAACATGTTTGGCAATGGAGTTGGTGGGAAGGACTATGTATCTCTTCTCGGCAGTGTCTTCTCTGGGTGTGTTGAAGATGTTTTGGTTAACACTGACTAGTGTGCAACTGTGATGTAAATGGTTTAGTAAACTCACAAGCTGAAGAATCAAACATCTTTTTTTCAACATATCGCAATCTTTATTGTGGAAACGTTTCGCCAATAAGTGACTTCATCAGTCCGGTACAGAGACTCATGGTGCACGATGAGAAGGAGTTTGAGGTAATCAATCCTTCATCTTTGAGTCGATGTGTTCAGTCTGTCTCAAGATTGATGGACTGAATACATCGATTCACGATTGAAGGACTGATTACCGCAAACTCCTCATCATCCACCACGCATCTCTCTACCGGACTGAGGAAGTCACTTGTTGGCGAAACGTCCCCACAATGTTCTCAAATACTACAAAAGTGTCTGATTTTTAGAGTGCAGAAATAGACAGGTATGCGGGTTTTAAGTCGTCTCGTCCACCAGAGGCATCATCTCCCTGATAAATGGTGTAAACCCAGTATATACATCATCTCCCTGATAAATGGTGTAAACCCAGTATATACATCATCTCCCTGATAAATGGTGTAAACCCAGTATATACATCATCTCCCTGATAAATGGTGTAAACCCAGTATATACATACATCATCTCCCTGATAAATGGTCTAAACCCAGTATATACATCATCTCCCTGATAAATGGTGTAAACCCAGTATATACATCATCTCCCTGATAAATGGTATAAACCCAGTATATACATCATCTCCCTGATAAATGGTGTAAACCCAGTATATACATCATCTCCCTGATAAATGGTGTAAACCCAGTGTAAATGGTGTAAACCCAGTATATACATCATCTCCCTGATAAATGGTGTAAACCCAGTATATACATCATCTCCCTGATAAATGGTATAAACCCAGTATATACATCATCTCCCTGATAAATGGTGTAAACCCAGTATATACATCATCTCCCTGATAAATGGTGTAAACCCAGTATATACATCATCTCCCTGATAAATGGTATAAACCCAGTATATACATCATCTCCCTGATAAATGGTGTAAACCCAGTATATACATCATCTCCCTGATAAATGGTGTAAACCCAGCATATACATCATCTCCCTGATAAATGGTGTAAACCCAGTATATACATCATCTCCCTGATAAATGGTATAAACCCAGTATATACATCATCTCCCTGATAAATGGTGTAAACCCAGTATATACATCATCTCCCTGATAAATGGTGTAAACCCAGTATATACATCATCTCCCTGATAAATGGTATAAACCCAGTATATACATCATCTCCCTGATAAATGGTATAAACCCAGTATATACATCATCTCCCTGATAAATGGTGTAAACCCAGTATATACATCATCTCCCTGATAAATGGTGTAAACCCAGTATATACATCATCTCCCTGATAAATGGTGTAAACCCAGTATATACATCATCTCCCTGATAAATGGTGTAAACCCAGTATATACATCATCTCCCTGATAAATGGTATAAACCCAGTATATACATCATCTCCCTGATAAATGGTGTAAACCCAGTAAACCCAGTATATACATCATCTCCCTGATAAATGGTGTAAACCCAGCATATACATCATCTCCCTGATAAATGGTGTAAACCCAGTATATACATCCAGTATATACATCATCTCCCTGATAAATGGTGTAAACCCAGTATATACATCATCTCCCTGATAAATGGTATAAACCCAGTATATATACATCATCTCCCTGATAAATGGTGTATAACCCTCCCTGATAAATGTATATACATCATCTCCCTGATAAATGTTGTAATCACACAATATACATCATCTCCCTGATAAATGTTGTAAACCCAGAATATACATCATCTCCCTGATAAATGGTGTAAACCCAGTAATACCCAGGTATAAACCCACATCATCTCCCTGATAAATGGTATAAACCCAGTATATACATCATCTCCCTGATAAATGGTATAAACCCAGTATATACATCATCTCCCTGATAAATGGTATAAACCCAGTATATACATCATCTCCCTGATAAATGGTGTAAACCCAGTATATACATCATCTCCCTGATAAACCCAGTATATACATCATCTCCCTGATAAATGGTGTAAACCCAGTATATACATCATCTCCCTGATAAATGGTGTAAACCCAGCATATACATCATCTCCCTGATAAATGGTGTAAACCCAGTATATACATCATCTCCCTGATAAATGGTATAAACCCAGTATACACATCATCTCCCTGATAAATGGTATAAACCCAGTATATACATCATCTCCCTGATAAATGGTATAAACCCAGTATATACATCATCTCCCTGATAAATGGTATAAACCCAGTATATACATCATCTCCCTGATAAATGGTGTAAACCCAGTATATACATCATCTCCCTGATAAATGGTATAAACCCAGTATATACATCATCTCCCTGATAAATGGTATAAACCCAGTATATACATCATCTCCCTGATAAATGGTATAAACCCAGTATATACATCATCTCCCTGATAAATGGTATAAACCCAGTATATACATCATCTCCCTGATAAATGGTGTAAACCCAGTATATACATCATCTCCCTGATAAATGGTATAAACCCAGTATATACATCATCTCCCTGATAAATGGTGTAAACCCAGTATATACATCATCTCCCTGATAAATGGTATAAACCCAGTATATACATCATCTCCCTGATAAATGGTATAAACCCAGTATATACATCATCTCCCTGATAAATGGTATAAACCCAGTATATACGTCTACTCGTGTTTACTTGGGGCTGTTATCATGGCAGATGTTTAAACACAGTGAAACATTGCTAACATGAAATTCTGTTTTGCATCTGTCTTCTCTTTATTACTGTCATGATCTGTTACTATCTTATGTTTATTAATATTGTGCTCTGTTCCTGTCTTTTCTTTATTATTTTTGTGCTCTGTTTTTGTCCTTTCTTTATTACTATTGTGCTCTGCTTCTGTCTTTTCTTTATTACTATTGTGCTCTATTCCTGTCTTTTCTTTATTACTATTGTGCTCTGTTCCTGTCTTTTCTTTATTACTATTGTGCTCTGTTCCTGTCTTTTCTTTATTACTATTGTGCTCTGTTCCTGTCTTTTCTTTATTACTATTGTGCTCTGCTTCTGTCTTTTCTTTATTACTATTGTGCTCTATTCCTGTCTTTTCTTTATTACTATTGTGCTCTGTTCCTGTCTTTTCTTTATTATTATTGTGCTCTGTTTCTGTCTTTTCTTTATTACTATTGTGTTCTGCTTCTGTCTTTTCTTTATTTCCATTGTGTTCTGCTCTTGTCTTTTCTGTTCATGTCCTGTCGTCGATATTGTCGTGTTTGGCATCTGCCTTTTTTATTTCTTTAGTTTTCACACTTGTATTTTCATCAGAGTCAAGTTTTGTATCTGTTATTTTATTACTGTTGTATTTTCTGCTTGTGTTTCTTCATTACTCTTGTATTTACCCTTCTCTTTTCTTCATCGTATTTATATTTTCTTCATTACTGCTGTGTTTATATTTCTCTTTTCTCCATTACTCTTGTGTTTACACTTCTCTTTTCATTACTCTTGTACACTTCTCTTTTCGACTTACTCGTGTTTGCTCTTCTCTCTTCTTCATTACTGTTTTGTTTTGAGCCTGTCCTTCCTTTATTACTGTCCTTCCTTTATTACTGTCCTTCCTTTATTACTGTCCTTCCTTTATTACTGTCCTTCCTTTATTACTGTCCTTCCTTTATTACTGTCCTTCCTTTATTACTGTCGATCAATCACATACAAATTATTATGTAAATATTCATTATTGTGGAAAATGCTGGTATATATATATATATATATATATATATATATATATATATATATATATATATATATATATATATATATATATGTCGTGCCGAATTGGTAAAATTGGTCAATTAGCAGGAACTCGTTTAAAATTAAGTTCTTTGTAAAATTTTCTCTCATACGTTTAAAGATATATTTTTTTCATTTAAGTTAATGTAAAAATTAATAGTTTCGTACCAAAATAACCTTAGAAAACTTACCTAACCTTATTATAACAAGTGCAAATAAATTTATCCTAATCCACATAAATATATTTTGGATAAGTTTAAAATAATTTAATAATAACAAACACAATGAAGTTTTTTTTTCTTTAGGTTCAGAATGATTTTTGCGAAATTATTTCATTACATACACAAACTATCGCCAGCCTTATTCGGCAAGAAGATGGTTGCTATTTAAGCCAAAATCGCAAGTTTTACCTATTCGGCACGACATACCAGGAAAAGTGTACGGTAGGGTTATTATTGAAAGAATTAGAGGTAAGACAGAATGTAGGATTGCGGATGAGCAAGGAGGTTTTAGAGTGGGTAGGGGATGTGTAGATCAAGTGTTTACATTGAAGCATATATGTGAACAGTATTTAGATAAAGGTAGGGAAGTTTTTATTGCATTTATGGATTTAGAAAAGGCATATGATAGAGTGGATAGGGGAGCAATGTGGCAGATGTTGCAAGTATATGGAATAGGTGGTAAGTTACTAAATGCTGTAAAGAGCTTTTATGAGGATAGTGAGGCTCAGGTTAGGGTGTGTAGAAGAGAGGGAGAATACTTCCAGGTAAAAGTAGGTCTTAGACAGGGATGTGTAATGTCACCATGGTTGTTTAATATATTTATAGATGGGGTTGTAAAAGAAGTAAATGCTAGGGTGTTCGGGAGAGGGGTGGGATTAAATTATGGGGAATCAAATACAAAATGAGAGTTGAGAGAGTTACATTTTGCTGATGATACTGTGCTTATGGGAGATCCTAAAGAAAAGTTGCAAAGGTTAGTGGACGAGTTTGGGAGTGTGTGTAAAGGTAGAAAGTTGTAAGTGAACATAGATAAGAATAAGGTGATGAGGGTATCAAATGATTTAGATAAAAAAAATTGGATATCACATTGGAGAGAAGGAATATGGAAGAAGTGAATGTTTTCAGATATTTGGGAGTTGACGTGTCAGCGGATGGGTTTATGAAGGATGAGGTTGACCATAGAACTGATGAAGGAAAAAACGTGAGTGGTGCGTTGAGGTATTTGTGGAGATAAAAAACGTTATCAATGGAAGCAAAGAAGGGAATGTATGAAAGTATAGTGGTACCAACACTCTTATATGGGTGTGAAGCTTGGGTTGTAAATGTAGCGAGGAGGCAGTGGAGGTGTCCTAAGGGCAAATTGTTGTGTAAATATTATGCAGAGAATTCGGAGTGTGGAAATTAGGAGGAGGTGTGGAGTTATTAAAAGTATTAGTCAGAGGGCTGAAGATGGGTTGTTGAGGTGGTTTGGTCATTTAGAGAGAATGGATCAAAGTAGAATGACTTGGAGAGCGTATAAATCTGAAGGGAATGGAAGGCGGGGTAGGGGTCGTCCTCGAAAAGGTTGGATGGTGGGGGTAAAGGAGGTTTTGTGGGCAATGGGGCTTGGACTTCCAGCAAGCATGTGCGAGCGTGTTAGATGTAAGTGAATAGAGACGAATGGTTTTTGGGACCTGACAAACTGTTGGAGTGTGAGCAGGTTAATATATAGTGAAGGGATTCAGGGAAACCAGTTATTTTTATATAGCCGGACTTGAGTCCTGGAAATGGGAAGTACAATGCCTGCACTTTAAAGGAGGGTTTTGGGATATTGGTTTGGAGGGGTATGCTGCATTATACTTCTAAACTATTGTATCTGGGCGCCTCTGCAAAGACAGTGATTATGTGTGAGTGAAGTGATAGTGTTGAGTGATGAAAGTATTTTCTTTTGTGGATTTTCTTTCTTTCTGGGTCACCCTGCCTTGGTGGGAGACGGCAGACTTGTTGAATATATATATATATATATATATATATATATATATATATATATATATATATATATATATATATATATATATATATATATATATATATTCTTATATAAATATACACATTCTAACTTCCCCATCCTCGGTGATATTATTAAATGTATAGACCCCTCGCTGATTTCATGGAAATATAATCAATAACACCCTGACAGACATCACCTAGAAAACAATCAATGACACTCTCGTTGACATCGTTGACACACAAAATGATAACACGTTCATTCCTTCTTTATTGTAACCACGTACAAGTGGTATTGATCAGTAACAACACTGCGCTAGCCAAGAATTCGAACCCACGTTTTTGTGGCCCGCCATTGTGAGTGAGAACCACGTCATGTGGTTCTCTCTCACAATGGCGAGCCAGTACAACATGGGTTCTAATCCTTAGCTAGCGCACTGCTCTAAAAGTATATTCATTGACACGTTCACTGTAGTCCTCATAAATATTATCACTGAAACCCTCACTAACGTTATCAAAAATTAATTATCATCATCCTTGCTGAATTAATAAATTAATAATGACTTCACTAACTTATCTCTGACAACCCTCAGTGAGTTAACAAAACAGATTAATCAACATATTCCTCACTGATTTCATAATATATATAACCTCTGACATACCCTCACTGACTTCAGAATATACATATTCATTGATATCCTCAGTGACTTCATCATAAATTTAATTACTGATGTCTTCAAAAATATACTGATAAACTCCCTCACAGTTTCAAAAAATATATAATTACTTACTCGCCAGCTGACCTCATTATAAATATAACGAAATATCACCTTTTCTGACTTCATAAAAGAGAATCAGTGACATTTGCATTGACTTCATAAAAAATATCAATGACATCTGCGCTACATACAATAATCTCTCTCACACTCGTCGACATCATTAAAAAAAATAATCTATGATATTCTCTCTTACCTCATCAAACAAATAAAACTCCTGGAAAAAAACCACAAACCGACAAATTGGAAATCATATTATAACATTTCCTCTACGGCAGTAATTATATTACCCAAGGAAAAATTGCGCCTAGGAGGTAATAATGTAATTATGACCGCCTTCACTTATTGTCCCCCAGACTGATGAAGAAGCACCAGTTTCTTGCTTGTTTCCCAGACTGAAGCAGTTCTGCTTGTTCACCAGACTGAAGCAGTTCTGCTTGTTCACCAGACTGAAGCAGTTCTGCTTGTTCACCAGACTGAAGCAGTTCTGCTTGTTTCCCAGACTGAAGCAGTTCTGCTTGTTCACCAGACTGAAGCAGTTCTGCTTGTTCACCAGACTGAAGCAGTTCTGCTTGTTCACCAGACTGAAGCAGTTCTGCTTGTTTCCCAGACTGAAGCAGTTCTGCTTGTTCACCAGACTGAAGCAGTTCTGCTTGTTCCCCAGACTGAAGCAGTGAAGCAGTTCTGCTTGTTCACCAGACTGAAACAGTTCTGCTTGTTGCCCAGACTGAAGCAGTTCTGCTTGTTCCCCAGACTGAAGCAGTTCTGCTTGTTCCCCAGACTGAAGCAGTTCTGCTTGTTCAGACTGAAGCAGTTCTGCTTGTTCACCTGACTGAAGCAGTTCTGCTTGTTCACCAGACTGAAGCAGTTCTGCTTGTTCACCAGACTGAAGCAGTTCTGCTTGTTCACCAGACTGAAGCAGTTCTGCTTGTTCACCAGACTGAAGCAGTTCTGCTTGTTCACCAGACTGAAGCAGTTCTGCTTGTTCACCAGACTGAAGCAGTTCTGCTTGTTCACCAGACTGAAGCAGTTCTGCTTGTTCACCAGACTGAAGCAGTTCTGCTTGTTCACCAGACTGAAGCAGTTCTGCTTGTTCACCAGACTGAAGCAGTTCTGCTTGTTCACCAGACTGAAGCAGTTCTGCTTGTTCACCAGACTGAAGCAGTTCTGCTTGTTCACCAGACTGAAGCAGTTCTGCTTGTTCACCAGACTGAAGCAGTTCTGCTTGTTCACCAGACTGAAGCAGTTCTGCTTGTTCACCAGACTGAAGCAGTTCTGCTTGTTCACCAGACTGAAGCAGTTCTGCTTGTTCACCAGACTGAAGCAGTTCTGCTTGTTCACCAGACTGAAGCAGTTCTGCTTGTTCACCAGACTGAAGCAGTTCTGCTTGTTCACCAGACTGAAGCAGTTCTGCTTGTTCACCAGACTGAAGCAGTTCTGCTTGTTCACCAGACTGAAGCAGTTCTGCTTGTTCACCAGACTGAAGCAGTTCTGCTTGTTCACCAGACTGAAGCAGTTCTGCTTGTTCACCAGACTGAAGCAGTTCTGCTTGTTCACCAGACTGAAGCAGTTCTGCTTGTTCACCAGACTGAAGCAGTTCTGCTTGTTCACCAGACTGAAGCAGTTCTGCTTGTTCACCAGACTGAAGCAGTTCTGCTTGTTCCCAAGACTGAAGCAGTTCTGCTTGTTCACCAGACTGAAGCAGTTCTGCTTGTTCCCAAGACTGAAGCAGTTCTGCTTGTTCACCAGACTGAAGCAGTTCTGCTTGATTCCCAGACTGAAGCAGTTCTGCTTGTTCCCCAGACTGAAGCAGTTCTGCTTGTTCACCAGACTGAAGCAGTTCTGCTTGTTCACCAGACTGAAGCAGTTCTGCTTGTTCACCAGACTGAAGCAGTTCTGCTTGTTCACCAGACTGAAGCAGTTCTGCTTGTTCACCAGACTGAAGCAGTTCTGCTTGTTCACCAGACTGAAGCAGTTCTGCTTGTTCACCAGACTGAAGCAGTTCTGCTTGTTCACCAGACTGAAGCAGTTCTGCTTGTTCACCAGACTGAAGCAGTTCTGCTTGTTACCAGACTGAAGCAGTTCTGCTTGTTCCCCAGACTGAAGCAGTTCTGCTTGTTCACCAGACTGAAGCAGTTCTGCTTGTTCCCCAGACTGAAGCAGTTCTGCTTGTTCACCAGACTGAAGCAGTTCTGCTTGTTCACCAGACTGAAGCAGTTCTGCTTGTTCACCAGACTGAAGCAGTTCTGCTTGTTCACCAGACTGAAGCAGTTCTGCTTGTTCACCAGACTGAAGCAGTTCTGCTTGTTCACCAGACTGAAGCAGTTCTGCTTGTTCACCAGACTGAAGCAGTTCTGCTTGTTCCCAAGACTGAAGCAGTTCTGCTTGTTCACCAGACTGAAGCAGTTCTGCTTGTTCACCAGACTGAAGCAGTTCTGCTTGTTCACCAGACTGAAGCAGTTCTGCTTGTTTCCCAGACTGAAGCAGTTCTGCTTGTTCCCCTGAAGACTGAAGCAGTTCTGCTTGTTCACCAGACTGAAGCAGTTCTGCTTGTTAACCAGACTGAAGCAGTTCTGCTTGTTCCCAGACTGAAGCAGTTCTGCTTGTTCACCAGACTGAAGCAGTTCTGCTTGTTCCCAGACTGAAGCAGTTCTGCTTGTTACCCAGACTGAAGCAGTTCTGCTTGTTCACCAGACTGAAGCAGGTCTGCTTGTTCACCAGACTGAAGCAGTTCTGCTTGTTCACCAGACTGAAGCAGTTCTGCTTGTTCCCAAGACTGAAGCAGTTCTGCTTGTTCACCAGACTGAAGCAGTTCTGCTTGTTCCCCAGACTGAAGCAGTTCTGCTTGTTCCCAAGACTGAAGCAGTTCTGCTTGTTCCCAAGACTGAAGCAGTTCTACTTGTTCACCAGACTGAAGCAGTTCTGCTTGTTCCCCAGACTGAAGCAGTTCTGCTTGTTCACCAGACTGAAGCAGTTCTGCTTGTTCACCAGACTGAAGCAGTTCTGCTTGTTCCCCAGACTGAAGCAGTTCTGCTTGTTCTGAGACTGCAGTTCTGCTTGTTCCCCAGACTGAAGCAGTTCTGCTTGTTCACCAGACTGAAGCAGTTCTGCTTGATTCCCAGACTGAAGCAGTTCTGCTTGTTCCCCAGACTGAAGCAGTTCTGCTTGTTCACCAGACTGAAGCAGTTCTGCTTGTTCACCAGACTGAAGCAGTTCTGCTTGTTCACCAGACTGAAGCAGTTCTGCTTGTTCCCCAGACTGAAGCAGTTCTGCTTGTTCCCCAGACTGAAGCAGTTCTGCTTGTTCACCAGACTGAAGCAGTTCTGCTTGTTCCCCAGACTGAAGCAGTTCTGCTTGTTCACCAGACTGAAGCAGTTCTGCTTGTTCACCAGACTGAAGCAGTTCTGCTTGTTCACCAGACTGAAGCAGTTCTGCTTGTTCACCAGACTGAAGCAGTTCTGCTTGTTCCCTAGACTGAAGCAGTTCTGCTTGTTCCCCAGACTGAAGCAGTTCTGCTTGTTCCCCAGACTGAAGCAGTTCTGCTTGTTCCCCAGACTGAAGCAGTTCTGCTTGTTCACCAGACTGAAGCAGTTCTGCTTGTTCCCAGACTGAAGCAGTTCTGCTTGTTCCCAGACTGAAGCAGTTCTGCTTGTTCAGTTCCAGACTGAAGCAGTACTGCTTGTTCACCAGACTGAAGCAGTTCTGCTTGTTCAGTTCCAGACTGAAGCAGTTCTGCTTGTTCAGTTCCAGACTGAAGCAGTTCTGCTTGTTCTGCTTGTTCCAGATTGAAGCAGTTCTGCTTGTTCACCAGACTGAAGCAGTTCTGCTTGTTCCCCAGACTGAAGCAGTTCTGCTTGTTCACCAGACTGAAGCAGTTCTGCTTGTTCACCAGACTGAAGCAGTTCTGCTTGTTCACCAGACTGAAGCAGTTCTGCTTGTTCACCAGACTGAAGCAGCTCTACTTGTTCCCCAGACTGAAGCAGTTCTGCTTGTTCCCCAGACTGAAGCAGTTCTGCTTGTTTCCCAGACTGAAGCAGTTCTGCTTGTTCCCTAGACTGAAGCAGTTCTGCTTGTTCCCCAGACTGAAGCAGTTCTGCTTGTTCACCAGACTGAAGCAGTTCTGCTTGTTCACCAGACTGAAGCAGTTCTGCTTGTTCACCAGACTGAAGCAGTTCTGCTTGTTCACCAGACTGAAGCAGTTCTGCTTGTTCCCCAGACTGAAGCAGTTCTGCTTGTTCACCAGACTGAAGCAGTTCTGCTTGTTCCCTAGACTGAAGCAGTTCTGCTTGTTTCCCAGACTGATGCAGTTCTGCTTGTTCCACTGACTGAAGCAGTTCTGCTTGTTTCCCAGACTGAAACAGTTCTGCTTGTTCACCAGACTGTAGCAGTTCTGCTTGTTCACCAGACTGAAGCAGTTCTGCTTGTTCCCCAGACTGAAGCAGTTCTGCTTGTTCACCAGACTGAAGCAGTTCTGCTTGTTCCCCAGACTGAAGCAGTTCTGCTTGTTCACCAGACTGAAGCAGTTCTGCTTGTTCACCAGACTGAAGCAGTTCTGCTTGATTCCCAGACTGAAGCAGTTCTGCTTGTTCCCCAGACTGAAGCAGATCTGCTTGTTCACCAGACTGAAGCAGTTCTGCTTGTTCACCAGACTGAAGCTGTTCTGGTTGTTTCCCAGACTGAAGCAGTTCTGCTTGATTCCCAGACTGAAGCAGTTCTGCTTGTTCCCCAGACTGAAGCAGTTCTGCTTGTTCACCAGACTGAAGCAGTTCTGCTTGTTCACCAGACTGAAGCAGTTCTGCTTGTTCACCAGACTGAAGCAGTTCTGCTTGTTCACCAGACTGAAGCAGTTCTGCTTGATTCCCAGACTGAAGCAGTTCTGCTTG
>NW_027199551.1:10000-30937 GCF_038502225.1 Cherax quadricarinatus | reverse complement strand
AGTTCGACTGAGTATCACGAGGTGCACACGGTATTGCGGCCACGGATTTCTACGTTTCACCGCGGTGTGGACTCGCCCGGTCACCCGTTCACTCGTTGTTAGATCATTACTGCTAGTCTAATGATCTTGAAAGATACCTCGGTGCCGCCGGCGTCCCATTAATTGGACACAAAACTGATGACATAATGTGAACAGGTATTGGTGCTAGATCTTGCGACGCAGTTGAGTCAAAGAACTTGAATTCCTTGACTCTGAGGTGTTCTATGCTTAATTTATGCTATTAACTATATCATTAAGCTAAAAGCTTATTAATATTTTATGTAGGACGTTTATACAATCCCCCTTCATCTCGAGCGCTGTGGGAAAGAGGGAGGGGTCATGACCCCCTAGCTTCTCTCCCCCCTAATGGAGGTAATTTCTCCACATGCCTGGTCATGGTCATGGACCTGGTCATGGACCGGGCCGCGGGGGCGTTGATCCCCGGAATAACCTCCAGGTAACCGTGTATTGTCTCATAGAAGATCTCAAGCATTAAAGTACTAAGCATCCAACTTTTGCACAATAAGAAATAATTAGTCAACCCTTCTCTTCCCCGTCCTTCCCCCCTCCCTATCCATTGAAAATCGTTGTACACATACAAACTCAAAATTTCACGTTTATCGTGTTGGCAAAGTCTTCTCTAAACTTATTGTTCGATTAACTTGTAGAAATAACGCCAGAAAGAGTATGTTTATAGAGACAGATGTGAAAACAAGTTAACAATAGTCTTGTGTCACAGCTCATTCTACCACCGCTCGTGATATTCCTTAAGATATGAACCTTTTCTATTTTTTCCAGTCGCCTCGTTGCCAGAGTATCGGGGCTATATTTTTAATTTACTTATTTATGGATAAACGTAAACAGATTAGCTAAGGGCACTCGTTTAATTTACATCTTGAGAGAATTAGTATTAAAATATAAATTAAAACGCACAAAACATACAAAAAATTGTAATGTAATAATTCAAATATCTTAAAAGTTACTCCTCTGGCTACACCTTATTAAAACTTGCAGGTGAAGGTAAAATTTACTACCTTGGTTAAAGACAGTTTTATCACGAAAAATTATGAAAGTCGTAACGTGAGTTTAAGCAGCCTTGGACAGCACGTGTCACCATCCATAATCTAGAATATTAACTTCAGTTTCACGTCACAAGTTCTAACAAGATGACAGCAGAGAATATTCTAGATAAAAAAAATATATATTTTGCCTGAGGTTGAGAGCATTCCCGCTTGAGGTACAATGGAAAAATGTTAGATGTATGACCAAGCCATGACACACGACCTCACCCAGGAGTGCAAGAAGACTAATGTATGTGTCGTCCCGTGCAAGAGAGGAAAAAATGAAAAATGAGTGTGTCAGATAATCCAGAAGAGAAGAAAGGGAACGGTAGTGTTCTTGGTTCTACCAGAGCTGCAGGGAAGCCTCACTACACAACGAAAACATGGGCAAAATGACACCAGAAACAAAGTGAAATAGAAATTAACTTAGAATAGGTGAGGGGAGGAGGGGGGGGGTGGTATTTGTAGATAACTGGAATCCAAGGTCATTCAGTGCCTTGTACCTTAGAAGACCTGCTTTAAGTCAGCACATGAAATATATAGAAAAATACCCGCAATATACCAGTACCAGATTTCTTAAAAACAAGTAAAATCATAACATTTAAAATAGCACTGTCCATAAATTTAACATGCCACCTAGATCTCGGTAGATAACGTGGTTATTAGAAATCCATGTCTTGGCTGAAATGACTGAAGCATGGGACATGGTACCAAAATACGTACCACAGTCATCAGCAGGCTGCAAGCTCCACACAGAGAACCAGGAGTTCCTGCTAGCATTTCAGAAAAAGTAAAACAAACGTAGAACAGGCTCCTGTTCACAAAGACTTGCAGACACCTGTGAACGTAATATTCCAAAAACGTTTTCACAAGGAAGACCTGACAAATGTCGGAACTGATCTGTCAAACCAAAAAGAACTGAGGAACTTAATAAAAGCTCTATAAGAAAGAAAACTAGACGTAAAACCCAAGAAGACAACTCCAGTGGCACTGAACCAATGAACTGAAGATCTGCGCATATCACTTAATATGATACACATCAGTGTTTTTGAACTTTGGTCAGTAGTGCCGGCAATGTGTAGGGGGAGTGTTAATTAAGGTGGTGTGTCAAAGGACACATGTGAGAGACGATAAAGGGCAGCGAGTGAACTCCCTGGTAGAGCGTCAGAAGAAAGATAAATGAGCTAAGATTAATTGCGTGTGCAGGAACCATAGATATTGCTGTAACAGAAACCTGATTCAACCTGAAGAATAGAGAAATACCTTCTGAATACCACATACAAGACTAGAAATTGTTCCACACTGTTAGGAAGGCTGATGGAGTGGCGATGTATACCAAGAGATACTTTAAACTGTTGCATTAGACAATACATAAAATTAGTAATGGAGAGCAGATATTACAGCAAAAATCACACTCTCAAAGTGCATATGATTCGTACTGTAACAACATCTTATGCATGGTTGGCAAACACTAGAATTGTCTTCAGAAAGTTTAACAGTCTGATAGAAATGGTAAAGTGAAAAAAACACATTGAAGAATCTTTGACCGTCCCAACTTTCGATCTTCGTAGAATAAAACCTCATAAAGCTTATTCTGAAACTTTTCACTTATTCATTAAACCGAATAGTCAAAAAACGCTGATTCAAAGAAACTAATTTGCTTAAAGTTAGCAAAATTGAACTTACACAACACAGTCAAGGCGAAGCTTACTTTGAGAAAAACATACCAGCACTAAAAGTCTGAAGACTTCCAAAATATATTTTCTCTAGATATTGCACAGAATCCAACAATTGCAAATTTTATAACTGTTAGTAAATTGAGCAATTTACACCTAGACATAATTCACCAAACGTTTCATTTCATAAAAGCTTGATGCCGTTCAGAAGAGGTAAACTCCAGTTATTTAATAGAAAATACTTTACCATTTCGAAATTTAAACTTACAAAATAACATTTACATTTTCCACTAACAATATTAATCACACATTGTGGCGTGCGCCACAACCATTGGCATGTTCCCCCGACCAGCGAACTGACAATTCAGAGCATAACAGTTCTGATGCCCCACTGCTGTATTGTCCTGTTCAGCCCACCGGTCAGGTGAGAACCGGCTCCCCAATCTAACGTGACCTCACATCTACCTGACTGACTCAGAGACACTCTGGTCAAATCCACTCCTCTTATTTTAAGTGGCTCTTTGCTCTGTCTCATTATACTGCTAACTTAATAACTTCACTATGTACAATATTTACACAGTGGTGAATGAATACGTGGGTAAAGAAAGAACCTACCCCTTCTGTGTTTGCCTTGTCCTTGTCTTGCCTGGTTGCTCGCAAGATTGCTGACTTGGGTTACAGACAGATGTAACAGGCCTTGAATTGCTACCTGTGTTCGTAATACACCCTCATCCTCCATACACATAGACGATATGAAGCTAACGCAGACAATTCAAACACATGGGAATCAGGTAGGACTGCAAAGGGATCTGGACAGATTGCAAACCTTGTCCAGTGGGCCCTGGAGTTTAACCCAACCAAGTGCAAAGTCATTAAGATTGGGGAAGACCGCAAACGGAGGATTGCTAGGCTGTCAAAGGCTGCAAACTTCACTCAAGGAAAAGGATCTTGGGGTGAGTATCATATCGAGCACATCTCCTGGGGCGTACATCAAACAAAAACCTGCTGCAGCTTGTGGGCCCTTGGCAAACCTAAGGAGCCGTTAAAGACACGTGTATGTCAGGGCCATATTGGAGTATGCATCACCAGTATGGAACCCACACCTGGTCAAGCACGTCAAAAAATTAGAGAAAGTGCAAAGCTTTGCGACAAGACTAGTCCCGGAGCTAAGGAATATGTCCTCTGAGGAGAGGTTAAGGGAAATCAACCTGATGACACTGGCGGACAGGAGGGATAGGGAGGACAGGATAACGACATAGAAAATACTGAGAGGAATTGACAAGGTAAATAGGGATAATTGTTTCAGAGATGTGACACAGCAACAAGGGGTCACAACTGGAAATTGAAGACTCACATGAGTCACAGGGATGTTATGAAGTATTTCTTCAGTCATAGAGTTGTCAGGAAGCGGAAAGATCTGGAGTGATGTAGTGGAGGCAGGATCCATACATAGCTTTAAGAGTAGGTACGATAACGCTCATGGAGCAGGGAGAGTGTGGACCTAGTAGCTACCAGTGAGAAGGCAGGGCCAGGAGCTGTGATTTGACCCCTGCAACCACAAGCAGTTGAGTACAAATAGGTGGGTACACACACACACACACACACACACACACACACACACACACACACACACACACACCCTTACTAGGCGAGTACACACACACACACACCCTTACTAGGCGAGTACACACACACACACACACCCTTACTAGGCGAATACACACACACACAAACACACACACACACATCCTTACTAGGCGAGTACACACACACACACACACACACACGATGTGAAGTTAATGAGAAGAATCAAATCGGACGAGGATCAGGCAGGACTACAAAGAGACCTGGACAGGCTACAAGCCTGGTCCAGCAACTGGCTCCTTGAATTTAACCCTGCCAAATGCAAAGTCATGAAGATTGGGGAAGGGCAAAGAAGACCGCAGACACAATATAGTTTAGATGGCCAAAGACTGCAAACCTCACTCAAGGAAAAAGATCTGGGGGTGAGTATAACACCGAGCATATCTCCCGAGGCACACATCAATCAGATAACTGCTGCAGCATACGGGCGCCTGGCAAACCTACGGATAGCGTTCCGATACCTCAGTAAGGATTCGTTTAAGACTCTGTACACCATCTACGCCAGGCCCATACTGGAGTATGCAGCACCAGTTTGGAATCCACACCTAGTCAAGCACGTCAAGAAATTAGAGAAAGTGCAAAGGTTTGCAACAAGACTAGTCCTAGAGCTACGGGGATTGTCCTATGAAGAAAGGTTGAGGGAAATCGGCCTGACGACACTGGAGGCCAGGAGGGTCAGGGGAGACATGATAACGACATATAAAATACTGCACGGAATAGACGAGGCGGACAAAGACGGGATGTTCCAGAGATGGGACACAGACACAAGAGGTCACAATTGGAAGTTGAAGACTCAGATGAATCAAAGGGATGTTAGGAAGTATTTCTTCAGTC
The DNA here is from genome assembly GCF_038502225.1 of Cherax quadricarinatus. Taxonomy (NCBI): domain Eukaryota; kingdom Metazoa; phylum Arthropoda; class Malacostraca; order Decapoda; family Parastacidae; genus Cherax; species Cherax quadricarinatus. The sequence continues at coordinate 25,683 of NW_027199551.1, read as the reverse complement.
ATAGAGTAGTCAGGCCATGGAATAGCCTAGAAAGTGATGTGGTGGAGGCAGGAACCATACATAGTTTTAAGGCGAGGTATGATAGAGCTCATGGGGCAGGGAGAGAGAGGACCTAGTAGCAATCAGCGAAGAGGCGGGGCCAGGAGCTGTGATTCGACCCCTGCAACCACAAATAGGTGAGTACACCCTTACTAGGCGAGTACACACACACACATGCACGCCCTTACTAGGCGAATACACACACACACACACACACACAGTGAAGAGGCGGGGCCAGGAGCTGAGTCTCGACCCCTGCAACCACAATTAGGTGAGTACAATTAGGTGAGTACACACACACACACTCACACTCATAAGGACCCCAGCATCAAGCGGTCACTCTACCCTCATCTTTCTCTCCCCCTCTCCCCTTAATCCCATCCCTCTCCCACACATGCACACACACATACACAAACACATATTCCCCCTTCCCCTAACCACCTCTCCCCCTCCCCCAAACCATGTATCCCCCTCCCCCAACTACCTCTCCCCCTCCCTCTAACCATCTATTCCCCTCCCCCTAACCATCTATTCCCCTCCCCGTAACCATCTCTCTCCCTTCTGTGGTGCAATGGGGCAACCTAGAACTAGGATGAGAGCCAAGGGCCCGACAGACGAATCTGGGGGGGAAGACTGGGAGGCAGAGCTCTAAAAAAGGTAGGAAGATTGGGGAAGGAGGCTAGATGAGCTTGCAAGGAAGATGGAGGAGAGGTTAGCAGCAGAGTGCAGAAAGTGGGAGCAACATGCCACAGTAGCAGAAGCCAAGATACAGAGATTAGAAGAGGAGCTGAGAAATCTGAAACAGTCTAGAGATAGATAATACAGAAGTAGCATCAGCAATGTTTACATCAGACACAGACAAAGGGTCTGAAGGGAGCATGGAAGCTAATCTGTATGCAGAGGTCCTGTCAAACCCACATGGGCCCAAAACAAAGACAGGGAGCACACTAGGACAGCATGAGAGGTTGGAAGACATTGAAGGAACTAGAACATGTGCAGGGACCTTACCAGACACTTGTGGGGGCCAGGGACAGGTGAGCAGGAAGGACAAACCAGTGACCATAGGGGCCACAGCTAGGGAAGGGACTGAAGGAACACTCCATGGGAAGGAACTAAAACACCTCAGAGGATGCAATGGGAGTCACAGTGGGAGGTGGAAAGGGAGAGATCAGTTTTTGTCTATGGGCTAGACGAAGCTGAAGGGGAAACTTATGATGAAAGAAAACAGGAGAAAAAAAAGCGATTGAAGGTATCATGAAGGTGATAGGCGAAGGAGACATGACCCAGGTGGCAAATTTTTGGAGAATTGGGTGGTTCACAAAGAGAAGGAAATGGCCTTTCAAAGTAATTTTCAAGGCAGAGTCAACTCGAACCATGATCCTGCAGGAGAAAACACAGCTGAGAGGCAAACAGGAGTTCAAGAGTGTGTACCTCGATCGAGACAGAACACAGGAGGAAAGGATGATACTGAAAGTGCAAAAACGAAAGGAGGAATGGGAGGAAATGACAAAGAAGAGCAGAATAACCCAGGCACAGGTGGAAGGGCAAGCACACCCCCCAGAAACACCTGCAGAAGGACTCCAGCCACGACACCCTCGCAAGGCAACTGAACAATCTAAACCATCACACACCGATCCCTCTGTTCCCACCCCCCGCACCATGAACCCTACCCCTACAGCAACCCCCTATGGGAGCTCTTCCTCCATTGCAACCCCGCACAGGCCCCCACCAGGGCTCCTTTTCTCCCAACCCCAGTATTCCCCCAGGACCACAGTTACAGGATTAGAACAGAAGTTGAAGGTTTGGTACACAAATGCGGATGGATTAATGAATAAATATGAGGAATGACAAGAAAGAATCAATGAGAAGTCCCCAGACTTCATAGCGGTTACAGAAACAAAACTCACGGAGACAACAGATGCAATCTTCCCACCAGGATACCAGATCATGAGGAAAGATAGAAAGGGCAGAGGGGGAGGAGGGGTTGCTCTGCTCGTAAAAAAACGATGGAAATTCGAGAAAATGGGAGGCATAGACGAGACAGGAGAAAGGGACTACATAGTAGGTATACTTCAGTCTGAGGAGCACAAGGTGGTCATTGCAGTGATGTATAATCCACCACAGAACTGCAGGAGGCCAAGAGAGGAATATGAAGAGAACAACAGAGCAATGGTGGACACACTTGCTGAGGTGGCAAGAAGAGCTCACTCCAGCAGAGCAAAGTTGCTGGTTATGGGTGATTTCAACCACAGGGAGATTGGGAAAACCTGGAGCCCCATGGGGGTCCTGAAACATGGAGAGCCAAGATGTTGGATGTGGTGCTGGAAAATCTCATGCACCAACATGTTAAGGACACTACTAGAGTGAGAGGGGAGGATGAACCAGCAAGATTGGACCTTGTGTTCACCCTGGGCAGTTCAGACATTGAGGACATCACATATGAGAGTCCCCTAGGAGCTAGTGACCATGTGGTTCTGTACTTTGAATACATAGTAGAGTTGCAAGTGGAGAGAGTAACATGAGTTGAATGGGAAAAGCCAGACTATAAAAAAGGGGACTACATAGGTTTGAGGAACTTCCTGCAGGAGGTTCCGTGGGACAGAGATCTGATAGGAAAGCCAGTAAATGAAATGATGGAATATGTAACAACAAAATGCAAGGAGGCAGTGGAAAGGTTTATTCCCAAGGGCAACATAAACAATGTGAAGACCAGAACGAGCCCCTGGTTTACCCGACGGTGTAAAGACGCAAAAACAAAGTGCAATAGAGAATGGAAAAAATACAGAAGGCAGAGAACACATGAAAATAGGGAGATTAGTTGCAGAGCCAGGAACAAGTATGCACAAGTAAGGAGAGAGGCCCAGCGACAGTATGAAAATAACATAGCATCGAAAGTCAAGACTGACCCGAAACTGTTGTATAGCCACTTAAGGAGGAAGACAACAGTCAAAGACCAGGTGATCAGACTGAGGACAGAAGGTGGAGAACTCACAAGAAATGATCAGGAGGTATGTGAGGAGCTAAACAGGAGATTTAAGGCAGTTTTTACAGTAAAGACAGGAAGGGCTCTGGGAAGACAGCACAGAAGGGAACATCAAGAGGGAATATACCAACAAGTGTTGGATGACATACGAACAACCGAGGAGGAGGTGCAAAAGCTGCTAAGTGACCTTGATACCTCAAAGGCGATGGGACCAGACATCTCCCCGTGGGTCCTTAGAGAAGGAGCAGAGATGCTGTGTGTGTCCCTAACCACAATCTTCAACACATCCCTTGAAACTGGGCAACTACCTGAGAAATGGAAGAGAGCAAATGTAGTCCCCATATTTAAGAAAGGAAGCAGAAACGAGGCACTAAACTACATGTATAGTTTGCAAAGTCATGGAGAAGATTATCAGGAGAGTGGTGGAACACCTGGAACGGAACAAGATTATAGCTGAAAACCAGCATGGGTTCATGGAATGCAAATCCTGTGTCACAAACCTTCTGGAGTTTTATGACAAGGTAACAGAAGTAAGACACGAGAGAGAGGGGTGGGTTGATTGCATTTTCCTGGGCTGCAGGAAGGCCTTTGACACAGTTCCTCACAAGAGATTAGTGCAGAAGCTGGAGGATCAGGCCCATATAATGTTAAATTAGACACATGTGCAACTCTTGGGTATCTTTATTGAGGAAACGTTTTGCCACACAGTGGCTTCATCAGTCCATACAAAGGATAAACTTGAAGAACAGGAGGAGAATGAGGTAATCAGTCCCTCAGCCTTGAGGGACTGATTACCTCATTCTCCTCCTCAGGAAGCAGAGAGGGAGAGGACCTAGTAGCGATCAGTGAAGAGGCGGGACCAGGAGCTGAGTCTCGACCCCTGCAACCACAATTAGGTGAGTGCAATTAGGTGAGTACACACACACACACACACACACACACACACACACACACACACACACACACACACACACACACACACACACACACACAGCCAATTGACACCTCAGTGTGACTAGATAACACCTTACCCACTCTTTCCCTACAGTCTCTCCGTCTCTTTCTCCCCCGCTTATTCTCTCTTTTCCTTCCTCCCTCTCTCCCTTCCACCTTTTCTAGCCCCCCTTCTCACTCTCCACCCCACCTCACTTTCCCTATCCCCCCTCCCTCTCTCCATTTCTCTCCCCCTTACCACTTCCCCACCCCCATGCACACACATGCACACAAACAGCACACACCCACATTACTACACTTAAAAAAAAATGGTGGCTGCAAAGGGAAGACGAAGGCTTAGGGGATCAGAGGAAAATGGTTCTGGTAGGGAAAAATAGATGGAAGAGCAATGTAAAAGGGAGAAGAAATGGGAGTCACAAGCCAGAGCCACAGAAGCCAGGATAAGGGCCCTATAATATGAGGTAAATAGGCTGAAGCAAGCTACAGAGCTATTACCCAAAGAAGACATAGCATCTGAAACTGGTACACCCCTAATGAACGAGCAGCCCAACGGGAAGGAAGGAAGGAGACATAACTTACACTAAGACCCTATCAGCTCACCTAGCAGGGCCTAGGAATGAAGGAGAGAGCAGTTGGGAGCAGGGATAGTAGTCAGGTAGAAGGTAGAGAGGGGAATAGGTCACAGGCAGAGGCACGACCATGCCACTAAGAGCTACAGGAAAAAAGAAAGAAGACAATGGCCATGTACAAATGGGACCCAGAGACACAGAGGGGAAAGGCAATGGGAGGAAGAGAGGGGAAAGTCCATGTTTATTCATGGGCTTCAGGAGAGCGAGAGGACACAAAACGAAGGCTGGCAGAAAGAAAAACAGGAGATTGAAAACATCATCAAAGAAATAGGCGAGGAGGACATGACCGAGATTGTAAATTTTCAGAGAATAGGGATGTGGGTACTTGAAGGGGAGACATCAGCTGGTCAAGCTGATTCTCAAGACGGAAACAGTGAGGAACAGGATCCTGCAAAAGAGACCATGGCTGAAGGAACTGTCAACATACAAGAGGGTGTTCCTAGACTGAAACAGAACAAAAATAGAACGACAGCAGCTGAGGGAGAGGGCACAGAAGCAAAAGGGGCTAGGAAGAGAGGCAAGGACAGAATCAGCAGAGCACAACCAGAGCAGGGAAGAGCAACAAATGCAAGCACACACAGAACCACCCCTAGAATCTCACTACCAAACATGCTATCCCAACACAAACCACAATCCACACCCCACCCTACACTGCAGAATCCTACAGCACACTGCTAGATCCCCCACCCTCACAGACCCCCAGAACACAGTGTTGGAGAGGAAACTGAAGGTATGGTACACCAACTCTCATGGAATACGAGTAAGTGGGAGGAGTGGCATGAAAGATTCAAAGAGGCATCACCAGACATCATAGCTCTCGCAGAAACCAAGCTCACAGGAATGATAACTGATGCAATCTTTCCAATGCAATATCAGATCCTGAGGAAAGTCAGAGGGGGTGGAGTGGCACTGCTCATTAAAAACTGATGGGATTTTGATGAGATGGAGAGAGGAGACAGAGGAGAAGCAAGAGATTACATCATAGGAACACTTCAGCTTGGAGGTCCCAAGGTGGTAATTGAAGTGATATATAACCCACCACAAAACAGCAGGAGGCCAAGGCACGAGTATGACGAGAGTAATAGAGCAATGGTCAACACACTGGCTGAAGTGGCCAAAAGGGCTCATGCAAGCAGGGCAAAGCTGCTGATTAAAGGGTGACTTCAACCACAAGGAAATTGACTGGGAGAACCTGGAGCCACATAGGGGCCCAGAAATGTGGAGGGCTAAAATGATGGAGGTGGTACTGGAAAGCCTTGTGTACCAACATGTAAGGGATACTACCAGAGAGAGAGAGGTCGAACCAGCGAGACTGGACCTAGTATTCACCTTGAGTAGTGCAGATATTGAGGACATTACACATGAAAGACCCCTCGGGGCCAGTGATCACGTGGTTCTGAACTTCGAATACATAGTAGAGTTACAAGTGGAGAGAGGGAAGCAGGAAGGGCAGGATGAATGAAGCCAGACTACAAGAAATGGGACTACACTGGCATGAAGAATTTCCAGCACGGGGTTCAGTGGGACAGAGAGCTGACAGGGAAGTCAGTAAATGAGATGATGGAATACACATGTGACAACAATATGCAAGGAAGCTGAGGAGAGGTTTGTACCCAAGGGTAACAGAAATAATAAGAAAGCCAGGATGAGCCAGGTGTAGGGAGGCCAAAAAATCAAGTGTGCTAGAGAATGGAAGAGGTACAGAAGGCAAAGGACCCAGGAAAATGAGGAGAGTAATTGTAGAGCCAGAAATGAGTATGCACAGGTAAGAAGGGAGGCCCAATGACAATACAAAAATGACATAGCAGCAAAAGCCAAATCTGACCCAAAGCAGTTGTACAGCCACATCAGGAGGTAAACAACAGTAAAGGACCAGGTAATCAGGCTAAGGAAGGAAGAAGGGGAGATCACAAGAAACAACTGTGAAGTATGTGATAAGCTCAACATTAGATTCAAAGAAGTGTTCACAGATGAGACAGAAGGGACTCCAGATTGCTACTCACGTAAAACTAATGAGGAAACTGAGACCCGATCAGGACAAGGAGAGGCTGCCAACTGATCTGGTAAGATAATTGGTTACTTGAATTCAATCCCAGAAAATGCAAGGATATCAGTACTTCTCCACTTTCTTCCTCTCTCTGTCCCGTCCCTGCCCCCCTCTCCTGTATATATACTGGCTCCCTCACTCTCGTGTGTTAGTGTGAATTGTAAATAGTCCAAGTCAGACTGGAGCTTCCTTGTCTCTTATGTGCGGGTTATTTGTGTAATGCAAAGATATGCATACTGGGGGCGGGGCAAAAAGACTGAACACGAAGGAAAGACTTAGGGAATAAAGGCTGCAAACCTCATCCAAGGAGAAAGATCAAGGCGTGAGCATAGAGCCAAGTTCATCGCTGGAGCCACACCGACCGTTTGGCAAATCTGAGAACAGAATTTAGGAATTTCAACAAAGAATCATTAATGGCCCTTATACAACGCATGACAAACGCATCTTGGAATATGCAACACCAGCGTGGAGCCCACATCTGATAAAACACCTTAAGAAACGGAAGAAAATATAGAGATGCAACGAAACTAGTTCCAGAGCTAAGGAAGTATAAGCTATGAAGAATGGTGGTAAATTGAGCTGATCTTCACATCAGATGACAGAAAAACCAGGGGAGATTGATAACGTAAAAACCAATGAAGCACAGATACTAGAGGGCACGGTTAAAAGTTGCATACAAATGAGTCCTAAGGATATCAGAAGTACGTCTTCACCCTCAGGGTGGTCAGGATGTGGGCTGCCTCTGACGCAGATGGGGTCGAGGAAGGCTCCATAAGCAGTTGAAGAGCAACTATGACAGGGCTCACGAGGCTACGAGGAAGTACATTTGACAAGTCACAAGTTGAGAGACGGGCCCAAGAGCTATGAATCAACGCTACAGCCAAACAGGTGATTACAAATGTGCACGCGCTCGCTCTAAAGCTAAGATTTCTTGGGATTTTTAGTCCGAAGGGTTAGTCAGCCAGGATAACCCAAGAAAATCAGTGTGTCATCGAGGACTGTCTGATTTCCATTGGGTCATTCAGTCTTGTCCTCCAGGATACGACCCACATCAGTCAATTAACAACCAAGTACTTACTGCTAAGTGAACAGGGGTAGCAGGTGTAAAGAAACATGCTCAACGTTTCCACCCATGCCGGGGATTGAATCACTGACACTAAGTGTGTGTGTGAGGCGAGAGAGTTGCCTACCGAGTCATGGGACCACCAAAAGTAAATCACTGACAGAATGCAACATTCTTTAAAATATAAAAACCAACACTAAAGAGATGAGACATGGATAAGATAAAGAGCGCGAGGTGGCGACCACAAACCTACCGCGATGGGAGGCTTATTTTGGCAAGGAACTACATTCATCACTATCAACAAGGAATCACATGAGACACTGTGAAGTTATCTGATAGAACACTGTTGGAAAATGCATTGTAAATATGTGAATCACTTTGATAAGCACTTTAGAAATACCAGGAAGGCTCAGAGATTTGCCACCAGAATAGTTACTGAGATAAAGGACCTCAAAGATGAAAGAATGAGAAAGTGAAGCAGGCAAATTTCATTCATGAATTCAAAGCTAAATAGGCTAGAACCCAGAGTTGGGGAGCATTATGACAGTTAATGGTGTAGCTCCTGCTCCGCAGACAGGAGAGTACACCACAGTTCGCACACACAAACTCATTGATGCATTCTTTATGACTGCATCTGGTCACATTCCCAGAATAATCTAGTGTGTGTGTGTGTGTGTGTGTTTGTGATTTTTTTGTGTGTGAGTGAGAGGGAGGGAGGGAGGGAAGGTGGCAGGCAGGGATGGAGGATGGTACGAAGGGAGGGAGGGGACAAGCTGTGTGTACACAGATGTGAGGGAGGCCAACGAACCCTTCCTTTCCATCGTCACACACACACACACACACACACACACACACACACACACACAGGCTGTGACAGAAATTTTGTGTGTGTGTATATATATATGTCGTGCCGAATAGGCAGAACTTGCCATCTTGGCTTAAATAGCAACGTTTATCTTGCCATATAGGACAAGTGAAAATTTGTGTATGCAATAATTTCGCCAAAATCATTCTGAACCTAACGAAAAAAATATATTTCACTGTGTTTAGTATTAAATTATTGTAAACAAATCTAAAATATATTTAGTTGGGTTAGGCTAAAATAAATTGCGCTTGTTATAATAAGGTTAGGTAAGTTTTCTAAGTTCCTTTTGGTGCAAAATTATAAATTTTTACATCAACATTAATGAAAAAAATATATCTTTAAACGTATAAGAGAAAATTTTAGAAAGGACTTAATTTTAAATGAGTTCTTGCTAATTGACCAGTTTTACATATTCGGCACGACATATATATATATATATATATATATATATATATATATATATATATATATATATATATATATATATATATATATATATATATAGTAGTCTTGTGGGTTAAGGCGTTATATGGTTCTAGCTCACCATGAGGTAGGCCAGTACAACATGGGTTAGAGTCCTTGGCTAGTGCTGTGATATATAATATATATATATCTATATATATATATAATGATTTTCTGTGGGAGAAAGGAATCCCACATATCAGTGTTTGCGGATAATGGAAAACTGAAGAGAAATAATAGTAAATTGCAAGATTCTGCAAAAAGAGTAATAAGCTTCAGGTATAATCCGCCAAGTGGCTGTTAGAATTCAGTCCCAGAAAGTGTCAGGTTATGAGAAAGAGCCGCAACTAGGATGGAGGAAGGAGCGGTGAGTAATTTATCGTCTGAGGTCCCTCAGCACCACTGTCAATACAACGATAAAATCATATACACTAACACTCAACTTAAAACTAGCCCTAAACAATAACAAGCATTCACACGAACAAGAACACGAGAAGAAACAAAATTATCGCAAGAGATGTAAATAATTTGCATAAATTAAAATAAATTCATTAATGTTAAATGACTCCTGATGTAGCTGCAGGCATCCCGGTGTTAAATTGGAGCCAACTAAGAATATGAAAGAGAATGGGATTAAAAGATAGACATCACGCCAAATTTCTCGTCTGAGACTCACATGAGAGTAAAACTGATAGCATATCATGAACCAGCAAATGTAAGACTAATCTTTAGGAATCTGAACAAGGATGCATTTAGATCAGTAATGGGGAGTACACGCTCCAGCAGGTAACTGATCTAATCAAGCATTAAAATGAACGTTGTTCGTAAGTACTCCATAAGGTTGTTCTCAGACGTAGGAGGGCTGAGATGCCAATGAAGATTAAATGAGGATCAAAGGAAAGTACAAAAACTTTCGGTACTCAGACACGATACACTAGTTTATTGCTATGTAAAATGGGAGAAAGTAAAAGCAAGATAACGAAAATAGATATTAAAAGTTTAAATAAGCTAGAGGGACAACAGAAAAAATCTCTTCAGTGTAAGTATTTTGAATAAATAGAATGAACTGGAAAGAGAGAAAGTACTCTATTCGGATTATTAACTAACCGTTTAGCGTTCCTTGTCCCCGGACAGAGTACGTTTTCAGGTTTACTTTGTTCCTTTGCAGAGTGTGATCTGTGTACATGAAATTAAGATTGCCGCGGATCACTGACAGTGATAAGGATATGTGTGAAATTTTCAATACCTACTTCCTCTCAGTTTTCACCCAGGAAAATACTAGCGATATTCCTGAATTAATAGATTATGTAGAACAGGGTGATGATAAACTATGTACGATTGCGGTAACTAGTGACATGGTCCTCAGACAAATAGAGAAACTAAAACCTAACAAATCCCCAGGCCCTGATGAACTGTTTGCAATGGTGTTAAAGAAATGTAAAGAGGAACTTAGCATACCTTTGGCTAATCTTTTTAACATATCACTATAAACTGGCATAGTGCCTGATAAGTGGAAAATGGCAAATGTAATACCTATTTACAAGGCAGGTGACAGGTCCTTGGCTTCGAACTATAGACCAATAAGCCTTACCTCCATAGTGAGAAAATTTATGGAATCAATAATTGCCGAAGCAATTCGTAGCCATCTTGACAGGCACAGATTGATTAATGAATCTCAACTCGGTTTTACAAAGGGGCGTTCCTGTCTTACGAATTTACTAACTTTTTTCACTAAGGTGTTTGAGGAGGTAGATCATGGTAATGAATATGATGTGTATATGGACTTCAGTAAGGCTTTCGATAGAGTTCCACACCAGAGGCTATTGAGGAAACTTAAGGCACACGGTGGAATAGGAGGAGAAATTTTTTCCTGGGTAGAGGCATGGCTGACAAATAGACAGCAGAGAGTTTGCATAAATGGGGAGAAATCAGAATGGAGGCACGTCACAAACGGTGTTCCTCAGGGGCCAGTGTTGGGCCCGTTGTTGTTCACAATTTACATAAACGACATAGATGAGGGAATAGATACCGACATAAGCAAATTTGCTGATGACACCAAATTAGGCCGTCCAATTCATTCTAATGAGGACACTAGAGCACTCCAGGATGATTTGAATAGACTGATGCAATGGTCGGAGAAGTGGCAGATGCAGTTTAATATTGACAAATGCAAAGTTTTAAATGTTGGACAGTTAAATAACCATGCCAAATATAAACTAAATAATGTAGATCTTAATACTACTGATTGCGAAAAGGATTTAGAAGTTCTGGTTAGCAGTTATCTAAAACCAAGACAACAGTGCATTAGTGTTCGCAATGAAGCTAACAGAATTCTTGGCTTCATATCTAGAAGTACAAATAATAGAAGTCCTCAGGTTCTTCTTCAACTCTATATATCCTTGGTTAGGCCTCATTTAGACTATGCTGCTCAGTTCTGGTCACCGTATTACAGAATGGATATAAATGCTCTGGAAAACGTACAGAGGAGGATGATAAAGATTATCTCATGTATCAGAAATCTTCCCTATGAGGATAGACTGAGGGCTCCGAATTTGCACTCTCAAAAGGCGTAGAATTAGGGGGGATATGATCGAGGTGTATAAATGGAAAACAGGAATAAATAAAGGGGATTTAAATAGCGTGCTGAAAATTTCCAGCCAAGACAGGACTTGCAGAAATGGTTTCAATTTGGAAAAATTCAGATTCAGGAAGGATATAGGAAGCACTGGTTTGGTAATAGTTGTGGATGAGTAGAACAAACTCCAGAGTACAGTTATTCAGGCTAAAACGTTGTGTAGTTTTAAAAATAGGTTAGATAAATACATGAGTGGGTGTGGGTGGGTGTGAGTTGGACCTGACCAGCTTGCGCTGCTGGGTCTGGTGCAGTGCTCCATCCTTGAGTGGAGGTGACTAGACTGGGTGGGTCATTGGACTAATCCGGGTGGGGGGGTCATTGGTCTTATCCGGGGGGGGGACATGAACCTGCTCCGCATGGGTCAGTAGGCCTGTTGTAGTGTTCCTTCTTATGTTCTTATGCAAGTCAGCAGAACAGCTCTTTGTCATCCTCAAGTATCATATAAAATAGCCCTAACTCTTTCCCAAGCAAAGCAGTGAAGTTCTCGACCTGGAGTGTTTCCCAATCGTCCATAATCGCTCGCAGGGTAAATGACTATTTGGGCTCTCAAAAAGTAAAGTGAAAAACTGATAAAGACCCGGTAAAGTCACAAAACAAAAAGATCTTACAATACTATATACAATACTTATATACAATACTTATATACAATACTAAAAGCACATTGAAATCCCTTCATTGTTTCGATGACCAAATATTAAAGGGTAAATCCAGTAGGGTTATTAATCTAGAACGACAAGAAGTTAAGCATTATGGCTTATTATAATTGCGGTTAAATCCTGTAGGATTTTACCAACTACAGTCGACTAATTCCTAGGTATTTATTTACTGTTAAGTAAGAAAGGAACTGATCTTTCCTCACACAGGAGTCGATCCCAGATCTTCTAAATGAACGCACTGACTGAGGTAGTGATATACTGGAGGCTGCCTCTGTACATGGATTCACCTACAGGTATGACAAAAGCTCAAAGAGCAAGCATTAAGTCATACTCGTTAATCAAAAATTCAAATTGGGACCAAGAAACTAGATCTTAACTTCTGCTGAAAACTATGGGACTACCGAAATTTCATCTTGGCATGGGTGGAGGCTTTGTCTTTCCTTATGACGAAGAGCAAGTGACCCCAATCCAATGGTGAGTGTATTGACGGTTTTCTTCAGGTGTAGTTGAATCGTCTATTGTAGAAGTAACATACCTTGGTTTTGTGGGCGCTGCTCATGGGGTTTCATGAGTATTACTGGGTTGAGATAAGCTGTAGTATCAAGGTGGATGGAGTATCTTCTGGGAATTTATTCTCCTTGTTTACACGAAACTTTTCGTTCACTGTTTGGAAAGTATTCCGTACTGCAGATAATGCTGATTCGTGTGGCACTGTATAAAATGTTGGTTTTATCTAATAGTGCTGCAGTTGTTTACTGAGTGACTTTGTTTTCTTGAATCTGGTTAGTGTTGTGTATGTGGTGTTCCTGGTAGTGTTGAGTTAATTCTTGGTCTCTTCGTTTTTCTTGTTGGTCAGACTCTTGTGTGGCATTTTATTGCTGAAGTTCGGTAATCACCCTTACACTTTAAGGCATGTCGATGTTGCTTAATTCTTGCACTCTCTGAAGATATACCGGGCTACATTTAGAGCAGGATTTCATGTCTTTCAGCGGCAACTAGTAGCAAAATGGTTGTAGCAATAACAGTTCCAGCATTTTGTGCTATACAGAAAACTTTTGAAATATAAAGAGCTATTTGATCGTGTAGGCCATTCAGCATTTACAATGGTAAAAAAAAAATACAAAACAAAAAACAAACATGATTAAGAAGCAATTATACATAAATACATTCATAATAAGTAAAAAAAAGCAACATGAATTCAAATTAAATTTTTAATGCTGAAAGACTTTCCTACATGATCTTTGATATTCTTACGGACACTCCGGTAATTGATAAATTGGACACATGTGCAACTCTTGGGTATCTTTATTGAGGAAACGTTTCGCCACACAGTGGCTTCATCAGTCCATACAAAGGAGAATCTTGAAGAATAGGAGGAGAATGAGGTAATCAGTCCCTCAACCTTGAGTCGATGTGGTCAGTCCATCAATCTTGAATAGAATACGGCATACGTGCTGAGAAGGAGCTTATAAACCGTTGGCAGGAGAGGTGAAGCAGTCAGAGGCAGTGTAACACTTATTCAATGTTGAAGTAGGTCGTGCCCAAGAATTAGGCAAGCGAAGAATTCCCAAGTATTAAGATCCCAAGAAGATGCAGTGTCTGACAGGTTTGTAGATGAATGGTTCAGAGAACCGACATGTTGATAAATTAGACACATGTGCAACTCTTGGGTATCTTTATTGAGGAAACGTTTCGCCACACAGTGGCTTCATCAGTCCATACAAAGGAGAATCTTGAAGAATAGGAGGATTGTAGATGAATGGTTCAGAGAACCGACATGTTGATAAATTAGACACATGTGCAACTCTTGGGTATCTTTATTGAGGAAACGTTTCGCCACACAGTGGCTTCATCAGTCCATACAAAGGAGAATCTTGAAGAATAGGAGGAGAATGAGGTAATCAGTCCCTCAACCTTGAGTCGATGTGGTCAGTCCATCAATCTTGAATAGAATACGGCATACGTGCTGAGAAGGAGCTTATAAACCGTTGGCAGGAGAGGTGAAGCAGTCAGAGGCAGTGTAACACTTATTCAATGTTGAAGTAGGTCGTGCCCAAGAATTAGGCAAGCGAAGAATTCCCAAGTATTAAGATCCCAAGAAGATGCAGTGTCTGACAGGTTTGTAGATGAATGGTTCAGAGAACCGACATGTTGATAAATTAGACACATGTGCAACTCTTTCGCCACACAGTGGCTTCATCACCATTCATCTACAAACCTGTCAGACACTGCATCTTCTTGGGATCTTAATACTTGGGAATTCTTCGCTTGCCTAATTCTTGGGCACGACCTACTTCAACATTGAATAAGTGTTACACTGCCTCTGACTGCTTCACCTCTCCTGCCAACGGTTTATAAGCTCCTTCTCAGCACGTATGCCGTATTCTATTCAAGATTGATGGACTGACCACATCGACTCAAGGTTGAGGGACTGATTACCTCATTCTCCTCCTATTCTTCAAGATTCTCCTTTGTATGGACTGATGAAGCCACTGTGTGGCGAAACGTTTCCTCAATAAAGATACCCAAGAGTTGCACATGTGTCTAATTTATCAACATGTCGGTTCTCTGAACCATTCATCTACAAACCTGTCAGACACTGCATCTTCTTGGGATCTTAATACTTGGGAATTCTTCGCTTGCCTAATTCTTGGGCACGACCTACTTCAACATTGAATAAGTGTTACACTGCCTCTGACTGCTTCACCTCTCCTGCCAACGGTTTATAAGCTCCTTCTCAGCACGTATGCCGTATTCTATTCAAGATTGATGGACTGACCACATCGACTCAAGGTTGAGGGACTGATTACCTCATTCTCCTCCTATTCTTCAAGATTCTCCTTTGTATGGACTGATGAAGCCACTGTGTGGCGAAACGTTTCCTCAATAAAGATACCCAAGAGTTGCACATGTGTCTAATTTATAATAAGTGTTACACTGCCTCTGACTGCTTCACCTCTCCTGCCAACGGTATATAAGCTCCTTCTCAGCACGTATGCCGTATTCTATTCAAGATTGATGGACTGACCACATCGACTCAAGGTTGAGGGACTGATTACCTCATTCTCCTCCTATTCTTCAAGATTCTCCTTTGTATGGACTGATGAAGCCACTGTGTGGCGAAACGTTTCCTCAATAAAGATACCCAAGAGTTGCACATGTGTCTAATTTATCAACATGTCGGTTCTCTGAACCATTCATCTACAAACCCCAAGTGTTACCCCCCCCCCCATCCCAAGGACTTATCTATGTATGTAGTTCATGAAGTTACTAAGAAGTAGTAGTCTGCTGTAGTGTGATCTCATTACAGCAGCCTTCGCTGTGGCGTTGCTTCTTCAATACCGGTATGT
>NW_027199551.1:0-2500 GCF_038502225.1 Cherax quadricarinatus | reverse complement strand
ACCACTACCACCATAGTTACTGTCACCACTACCACCATAGTTACTGTCACCACTACCACCATAGTTACTGTCACCACTACCACCATAGTTACTGTCACCACTACCACCATAGTTACTGTCACCACTACCACCATAGTTACTGTCACCACTACCACCATAGTTACTGTCACCACTGCCACCATAGTTACTGTCACTACTGCCACCATAGTTACTGTCACCACTACCACCATAGTTACTGTCACCACTGCCACCATAGTTACTGTCACCACTGCCACCATAGTTACTGTCACCACTGCCACCATAGTTACTGTCACCACTGCCACCATAGTTACTGTCACCACTGCCACCATAGTTACTGTCACCACTACCACCATAGTTACTGTCACCACTACCACCATAGTTACTGTCACCACTACCACCATAGTTACTGTCACCACTGCCACCATAGTTACTGTCACCACTACCACCATAGTTACTGTCACCACTACCACCATAGTTACTGTCACCACTACCACCATAGTTACTGTCACCACTGCCACCATAGTTACTGTCACCACTGCCACCATAGTTACTGTCACCACTGCCACCATAGTTACTGTCACCACTGCCACCATAGTTACTGTCACCACTACCACCATAGTTACTGTCACCACTGCCACCATAGTTACTGTCACCACTGCCACCATAGTTACTGTCACCACTGCCACCATAGTTACTGTCACCACTGCCACCATAGTTACTGTCACCACTGCCACCATAGTTACTGTCACCACTGCCACCATAGTTACTGTCACCACTACCACCATAGTTACTGTCACTGCCACCATAGTTACTGTCACCACTGCCACCATAGTTACTGTCACCACTGCCACCATAGTTACTGTCACCACTGCCACCATAGTTACTGTCACCACTATCACCATAGTTGTCACCACTATCACCATAGTTACTGTCACCGCTGCCACCATACTGTCACCATTACCACCATAGTTACTGTCACCACTGCCAACATAGTTATTGTCACCACTACCACCAGAGTTACTGTCACCACTGCCAACATAGTTACTGTCACCACTACCACCAGAGTTACTGTCACCACTACCACCAGAGTTACTGTCACCACTGCCAACATAGCTACTGTCACCACTACCACCACCACTGCTTCCCGGTCTCTATCATCCTCTTCTCCCTCTCCCTTCCCTCTCACTTTTTTACATCTGTTGATTTTTGTCCCCCCTTATCTCTCATCCACCTCTCCTCCCTTCACTTCTCTTTTATGGTCTTCTGCAATCTCCATCAATCCGTTTCCTTCTTTCTTCTTTCTCTCTTCTGCGCTCCATCTACTCTTCCTTTCCTCCTTCTTCCTCCCTCACCTGGCTTCCCAACAAAAACTTTCCTCTCTAAATTCCGTCACCATTAATATCACCACCATCACCCCTCTTCCACCAGCAGATAACTCTCTCCTCCTCCCTCTCTTCCTGTGCAGGATAAGCTGTCAGGGTTGCGTTGCTAAGCACTTCACCATAAGGCAGCCTTGGCCTCCGAACCGCCTCTGACATAGATGGCAGAAAAATTATCATGGCACCATTGACCGTCTTTTGTGTGAAAAAATGAATTACTGTCATTAGTCATGTAAACGCGCCAGTGCCTCATATTTGATCTAGGCGCATCTCAGGATGAGTACTGAGCCCAGTCACTTTTTTGAATGCAGTGTGTCACTCACGATGATGAGACTGTCATATGTTATTCAGATGTTAATTTCTTTCCCAACACTCTGAACAGACCACGTACATGTCTCGACATATCCACAGATAAGACCAAAATATTATGTCTCAATGTCTACCTGGAGTATACCTGGAGGGTCTCCCATGGGTCAATGCCACTGCTGCCTAGTTCATGACCAGGCCTCGCGGTGGAGCAGTGCTTAACCAGGCTGTTACTGCTGGAAGTAACAGCCTGATTGATCAGGCAAACCGACGTACGAGCCACAGCCTGGTTAGTCGGGAACTGATTTTAGATGCCTGTCCAGCTTCCTCTTGAAGACAGCCAGGGGTCTATTCGTAATCCCCCTTATGTATGCTGGGATCTATTGGTAATCCCCCTTATGTATGCTGGGATCTATTGGTAATCCCCCTTATGTAGGCTTGGGCCCCTGAAACTGTTGTGTTGCACCGCCTGCCGAGTCTTGCTTTCGTAGGGAGTGATTTCCGTGTGCAGATTTGGGACTAGTTCCTTTAAGATTTTCCAAGTGTATATTATCAAGATTCTTTATCGCCTGCTCTCCAAGGAATACAAGTCAATGGACTTCAACTGTTCCCAGTAATTTAGGTGCTTTATTTACTTATACATGCATTGAAATCTCTCTATATTCTCCAGGTCTGCAATTTCGCCTGCCTTGAAACGGGCCGTTAGTGCACAGCAATATTCCAGCCTAGAGAGAGCAAGCGATTTGAAGAGAATCATCAGTGGCATGGCATCCCTAGTTTTGGAGGTTCTCATT